>NC_092498.1:110358596-110664331 GCF_047511675.1 Marmota flaviventris | reverse complement strand
TTCAAAGATACCTACACCTATTTATTGAGTAATACTAGCTGCTAAGACCTAAGAGCTGGGTTTGTTCATTCTTACCAGGGTTTCATTACTTCTGGGCCATCTCTGCTAACAGGGCAAGGAAATATATGTGTGCACACTAACCTATGTACTGACACATACCTATAAATATTTCTGTATGTAAACACCTATTATCTCTATTTAGCTAAACATGAATTCACACCAACATCTCAAAATCTAATCCATTACCATATAGACCATCATAACCCCTATCCTTATCTATATCTATCTATCTATCTATATCTATATCTCTATATCTATCTATCTATCTATCTATCTATCTATCTATCTATCTATCTATCTATAGGTAGATATTATATCTTTAAATCCCCACTCCAATAGGGACAAACTTTTCTACATTACTTGGTAATTACTAACTCACATAGGAATTGTTAACTTCTAAGACATATGTATGGGAGTTTCAAAATTGTTTATTCACATACCTGGGATTCACATACCTGTGATCACAATGTACAAAATATATTGTAAAAGCACAGTGCTTATGCATAGTTTTATCTGCCTTACTCTCAAATACTTCAGTCACTTACAAAGGGAAATATTTTCCTTAATTACTTCAATTATAGCATATTTGTCACAAAGTTACCCTAGTTGAACAACATAAATTATACTTTTATTATAAAATAAAGCTCACTATTCTCAATAAATATTTTTTCTTTACAATATCATTATCAATATTCTATGTAGTCTTTATATTTAAAAAAATGTTTTAGAATTCTGTTATTGGTGCACATACATGTATAAAGCACTTTCTTTGTAATTTTGATTATTTGCTATCTATTCAATTTTATTATATGTGCTAATTATACAATAACACCTTTTCATACACATAATTGAACATTTCTATCTGTTAGATATATTATTACAAGTGAAGTTACTTGATCAAAGTTACTTTTGGTAAATGTTATAATACATAGCATTAACTTATTTTCTAAAGAGACATTCAATTCATACCATTGTATAATGAAATTACACGCTTTATGTACTCTCATTGAATTATACTATATACAATCTTCCTAAGATTTTTTTGCCTGATTAACCCACTGTTGTTATTAAATTTATATGTATTTAATTATTATCATGTTAATAATAGATATTATTATATTAATATATTTTTATATTCTTTCAATTATATATATATACATATATATATATGTATATGTATATGTATATATATATATGTATATGTATATGTATATATATATTTAAATATTTTTAGTTGCAGATGGACACACAATGGTTTATTTATTTATTTTTATCTAGTTTTATGTGGTGCTGAGAATCGAACCCAGGGCCTCACAAATGCTGGGCAAGTGCTCTATCACTGAGCTACAACCTCAGCTCCAATTAAATTTTTAAATTATTGTTTCATACAAACAACTTTTGTGGAATAAAATTAGTTATTTCCTACAACTACAAAAAGTATATTCAGAGTTATTTCTTTATTTTGGATTTTTTTAAAAAAATTTTGATTATAAAAGATTTTAAAAATGTAATTAGTAGTAAATAAATAAAAATTTACTCATAAACTTTCTAAGTCTTAGGTCCTATGTCATGTTTGGAAGTCATATATATATATATTTGGTACCAGTGTTGAACCCAGGGATGCTTTACCACTGAGTCATATTCTCAGCCCTTTTTATATTTTATTTAGAGGCAGGTTTCACTGGGTTGCTAAGGTCTCACAAAGTTGCTGAGGCTTGCTTTGAATTCAAAATCTTCCTGCCTCAGCCTACTGAGATGCTGGGATTACAGGTGTGACCCACCACGCCTGACCAGTCTCCAAAATAGTAAAATGTTATGCTAAATTATATTTAGAATTTCATGTTAGCATTTCAACTTTTCCCCAGTGGAATTAATATTGATATAAGGAATGAATCTGAGATATTTTACTAAAAGTATTATGCTAATTGCTGTACTTATTCAAAATAAATGCACTCTCATTTACAAATGCCCCATACATTTTAGAATATTTTCTGGGTAATCACTTGTGTTCTACTGATATAGTTATTCTTGTATCAGCCTCAGAGTATCAATTCATACATCTTAATATACATCTATTTACTTTGAAGGCCCACTCTGACACTGTGATCTCTTTTATTTATTTAATTTTTATTTTGATTATTTTACAGTGCTGCATATCAAACCAGGGCCTCACACATGCTAGTCATCTGTCCTACCACTGATCTACATCCCCAACCTCCATGAGCTATTTAAATGATGTAATTTTCTGCTGATATCATTGTTACATTCATACAGAACACATGCCCTTTTATTCAACCATATCCACAACAACAATGAAAACTGCCAGGAAAACGCATTGAAATATAAGTTGAATTATCATTGAGTGATCCTATGGAAGTTTTCAGAAGCATTTTTAATTTTATGACTTTTCTATGTTGAATCAACATAGATTTAAATCTGAAAAGTATTAAATGATTGAATGAAATTTAGTGTATATATATATATATATATATATATATATATATGCATGTATATATATATATATATATATATGTATATATACATGTATATATATATATATTTGCAGTAATTTTATTTCCTTTGACACAATGTTTCATAATATTTATGGACAAGAAATTAGTGCTTCTGAATCTATATTACATTTGTTTATTTATTATTTATTTATTTGGAAGTACTGCAGATTGATCCACATTTTAGCTATATGCGATTTATATCCCCAAATCCTGAATCATCTATTTTAAATATTTCATGATCTTCAATACATGGGAATAATTTTACTTGTTGGCTATTTTCAAAAATTTTAAATTAAAAAATCTTAAAGCACAGAACTATTTTAAGAAAAGCATAACTGTAGTAAAACTTTTACTTCCTTTCTAAGCTATGGCCAGGCTCAGAGATATTTCATCCTAGTATGTCTATTTCTCTGATGAGATAAAATGCATGTAGCATTCTGCTGCTAATTTGAAGCTGACCTCTGGAAACATAGTTTCAGTTGGTAATAATTCATGTAATGGATTGCCCAGTTAATCAGACACAATTAATTTATAGTCTTTGAAGCAGAAAGAAATCAGAGTGATACAAGCACCCACTCTCTTTGTATAATCATGCACTTTCATTGCACAGCAGTAACTCACAATCAATAGCCAGTCACATCTGGTTAGCATCGTGAATATACAGAGTGCACTGCTATTTCACTCTCAGGGTTCTCAGTAAATGAGAATACAGCTTCAGGTTGAAAAGTGTGTAAATTTAGCCTGTATTAACCGAAGTACCTCATTTGAAACCAAATTCTAAATTCAACAATATATATTTTATAAAATCTGGACATGCTACTGAGTGTCCCAAGATTTTCCCATTATTATGATGATTAGTTTACTCTTCCCGTTCACTTACTCTGAAAGCATGATAGTCACGGTTCTTTTTCATTATTTATATATTCATATAAATAAGCTTTTACATTTTTTTATTTGTCCTTTTAAGATATGCATGACAGTAGGGTGTATTTTGACAAATTTACATACAGAGAGTAAAACTTATTCTACTGATGTGGAATTTCGCTGGTGGTATATTAATATATGAACAGAGGAAAGTTAAATCCAATTCATTCTACTATCTTTCCTCTTACTGTCCCCTCTCCCTTCCCTTCACTCCCGTTTGCCTAATCCACTGAACTTGTCCTCCCACACCTTGTTGTATATTAGCATCCACATATCAAAGAGAAGATCCAGACTTTGGTTTTCTGGGATTGGCTTATTTCACTTACCACGATAGTCTCTGATCCATTCATTTACCAGCAACTATCATAAAATCATTCTTTTTACGGCAGAATAATATTCTGTTGTATACATATATTACATTTTCTTTATCCATTCATCTGTTGAAGGGCCCTTAGGTTGGTTCCATAGCTTAGTGAATTGGGCTGCTATAAACATTAATGTCGCTGAGCCAATATGGTATGCTGATTTTAATTCCTTTGGATACATATTGAGGAGTGGGAAAACTGGATCAAATGGTGGTTCAATTCCAGTTTTCTGAACAGTCTCCAACCTGCTTTCCAGAAAGCTTGCACCAATTTACTTTTTGAAATCTTTCTTCTCAGGCCTTCAACTTATCTTCTCCATGAACTTGCCCTCCTGCCAGCCTTAATAAGTAATTCCAATGGTTATACCCTGGGGCTTTATCATTACCTTTTTAACTTCCCCAGAATATTATTTATAAATTTGAACTTGACTCCCACTGGCTCCTCTCTTTTCCTCTCACCTCCTAGTATATTGCAACCTTACTCAACTTCAGTTCCAAGAAATCTTCAAAGCACTGATCTTGCCATTTTGAATGAAATTGAATATATATATATATATATATATATATATATATATATATATATATATATATATATATAATATGTTCAATTGTATATATACAGTAATTTAATTTCCTTTGACACAATGTTTCATAATATTTATGGACAAGAAATTAGTGCTTCTGAATCTATATACTATTTGTTTGTTTATTTATTTATTTGGAAGTACTGCAGATTGAAACACATTTTAGCTATATGCGATCTATAACCCCAGCTCATTTATTTTGCATTTTCCATTTTATTTATCAAGTGAAAATTGATATGTTTAATTCAAATGTTCAGTCTTTATCCCATTTCCTTCATCCACAACCAACACTCCCTTTACTTTTTGATAGGGCAATGAAAGCTATACTTAAATTCTTATATTTCAGCACCCTACATTTTACACCCTGCAAGTTAATGTGACTAAAGTGCTAAACGTTACTGAAAGTTGTCTTTTTAAATTTACAATCAAGGTGCTGAATTCTGTCTAAAAACTGTGCTGTCTTTTCCTGTTCATTCCTCCCTTAATACTTCATGTCTTCCCTATTTACCTCTAACCCACAACACTGCTTCCCTCTGCTTCCCCCTCCCATACTCAGTAGAAAATCTCACTATTTACATCATGGAGAAATTGATGTCCTTGATGTCTTCCTGGATATTTGCCCAGAAACTCCAGTTTCTTTCTTGTTATTATGGCTGAATATTCCTTATTCTAGTAAAGATTAACCTCTCAACTGGAGAATTTGTCTTTCTCTTTGCTTACCTATTTCAATATATTCTCAGCACAAAAGCCAGAGGGATCCTGTTAACAAGAAAATCGGATCACATTGCTGCATTATTTGATCACTTGCTTGGTGAATGACTATAGAATAGATCCTGTTTTATTCTGCAATAATCAATTTCCTCTCAAACCCTAGCACTTTCATTACCAGTGACCCTGTGCAATCCATTTCAATTGCTTGCTACTGTGCATACACATCTTATCAACAAAAACCTTTCTCCTTCTAAAATAAAATTAATATATTCTCTAATGTTACTCACATTATTTATTCTTCATGTTTAAAAAATTAAATAAGTAATATATAAAAAAGACTCTTATCCTGGAAATTCCAAAGTCCTGGATCATCATCCTTTCCTCTGACTTCAAGCTTTTAGTCACTTCCCAGAAGAATGTTTGCAAAAATTCTACTCTGGTAGCTATGACTGTATTCATCAAGTCATGCTACTGAGTGTCCTTGAAGAATTCAGTTCAAAAGCCTATATTTATGCCATTGTAAATTCATGATGACAATTTTGTCAGGGCCACCCTCCTATTCAGTGACCTTTATTTTGCAAGACAGTTTTCTCTCTCATTCTCCACAGAAACTGTTTTACATGTTTTGTTCCAGAAATTCAATTATTCTTTTCTCCTTCTTAGCAAATTACCTTAATTTCATTGCAAAGAAGATTCCTTAAGGTCTACAAAGCTACACTATTGTGTACAATATGTTTTTCCCTATTTCTTCCTGCCATGTCACTGATAGAAGTTCCTTTGACCAGGCTCATCCTTTCTATCTCCATCTCCTCCTGAGGCTGACTGGAACCACAGGTCTTATCTAATCACACTCGTGGTGACATGTCTCACAGCCCTTCTGCTATTTTCTCAGTGCCTTTCCACCACTGCCTTCAGCTTGTCCCTTAAGGTCTGTGGTCACAGCACTCTCTGCCACATGTTCTCTTTTTATCTTGCTCTTCAGTCAGTCTCACCCTATCCCTAGTTTCAATTACCTTCTATCAATATTGCCATTTCAACACATATCCACAGACACTTTCTTCATGGACCCTTTGATCTACATATTACAACTGCTTTTTAGACTTTCATACTTGGATGAATCACATTTACTTCAAACTGTCCAAAACTGAACTCCCCTTCTCCCTAAAATCTATGCTCCAGAAATTCGTAGTTTGGATGAAAAGCATCTCCATTAACAAATTTTCCAAATAAAAGCATCAGGCCTTAAATTTTCCTTTCCATTCTTTTTTTTTATAATTAAAATACATGCCTTTCAATTTTTCCACTTTAAAAATACTTATATCCATCCATTTTATTTGTTGCCCTTCAGATTTTGTCTTAAAATAGGTATCAGCATTCCTTACCTAAATTCCTTCAACTAAATTACCCAATGATCTCATAACCTCAAGCATATTCTCCTTCTATCTTTGGTTCATAATGAATTCAAAAGCACTAACCTTTAACCAAAACATGAGCCAATAATTTTTAATTACTTAAATGATTTCTTTAACCTGCAAGTAAAATTCAAATTTGTTGAAATGGTTTATAATGGTCTAGAAAGTCTAGTTGAATTCCATTTTGAGCTTTTGCTCCATCACTTTTTCCAATACAATTATTTCCCAAATAAACAAAAATATCGGTTTAGCTGCATTATGTTTCATTTGTTTTTAGAACTTATTATTCACGGAGCTATCTGCCTAGGATAATTTCATCCCTATGCCCTCTTGTCAAAAATCCTTGCTCATAGCCAGACATTTTTACCTAGGTGACAGATATGTTCTTTGCTTCCATAGCACCACATATCCCACCCCATCCCATTTATCTTACCTTTTTTATTTGAAGAATTATCTGTTTAATCAACAATGTTGCAGTTTCTCTGAGAGCGAGAGCAATGCCTCTTTTGTATATCATTTTTATCTTTACAAAGTGACAGAGGAGACACTCAATAATTGTTAACAAAATGAATTAACTGATTTTTCTCACAGCTAGTAAATACAAAACATGTTAATCTAAAGAAGATAGTTTAGCTTTCTTTTAATGGCTTTCATAGCAAAATAAATTAAATTTACTCTATAGTTTTTCAGGGTAGAATGAGCATTAGAAAGCAAAACTTATAAAGAAAAAGATTCATTTGGATACATTGAAATATGTTCTAATAATCAAGATGTCTAGACATAGAATGTTATTCTCTAGGAGAATGAGTTCACCAAATCACAGGCTGGACAACACCAGTAGAGAAGTAATGTAGAAGCGATTGATTTAGTTGTCAAACTCTATAGTGTTTCACAAAATTGTGCTACATTGTGAATGATTTGGGGTACTTAGAAATGTGGAGAACCACTTACATTCTTCAAAATCTGTATTGCATTTTCCCAGAGGTATCAGTGCAATCTTACTCTGTATGTATGGAGAAATGGTGTCAGTGTCTGTTGTTGACTTACATTAAAATTAGTTCCCCTGCAAGCCTGGACCTGTCTGATGGCATTAGTGGGAATCAGAGCAAGTATGTGCTTAGACTTGAAGTAAGACCTTTCAGAGATATTCATAATTGGATTGAGATCCCCATGCTCTAGGGATTGTCTTTGAGGGCATTTTCACACTTTTGAGATAATGGAGTACATAAATCTCAATCTGTTTCACAGGTTGCCTCTGATATTGTCACTTAGGGCTCCATTCCATGTGTTTGTTATTCTATGGTTACTGTTTTGAAATCCTTATAATTTTACCTATAAACTTGTGTTTTGTAACTTAAATCTGATAGAACAAAGGAGCACATACAAGTGTTTTGGCACCTCAGCTTACATGGAGTCTAAACTCTCATGTCCTCCCGGCCTCATCTTCCCATCTACATATCCCCATAAGGTCTGCTTATCACTGTCCTTGTCCTTCAACCCGCTCTATGGCCACAGCTGCCCTCCATCTAGAGCAGTTATCAGAAAGTTTTAGAGATATGAGCAACTGACATATACATTTTGATACCCTACTCCACTGCCCATGAGTGCTTCACCTCAGGAGGGTTGGGGGCATTTCTGTTTGGACAAATCAGTAAGTATCCCATTCTAGACTGACCTGGCTATAGTACATTTAATGAAAAAACCCACACTACCCTTTCATCTACCTGCTATTCAGATAATGAGAATATCAAGCAGGGGATTTGCATGGAAGTTGATTTTAATTTTGCAAAGGGTCCCACTAATTATGCAGGCAATACTGTCTATATGTCAAATGCATATTCATTTAAAAGGTGCTTGTACTTTTACAGTATGAGTAAGTTAATGAGATGTGCAAGAGTGATTATGTGTACAAATGCTGTGCATATCTGTGTTGAGTTTAATGAAACATTTCCATGTAGATAAACTTAGAAAGATAAATAGGAAGTTTGGAGATATTAAAACAACAATTAATTCTATAAGAAAACAAGAAAGTATCAGAAATATGGGTTATTTTCAAGCCTGAGTTTGAGGTAATGATAAATATATAAGGATATATTTTTAAAATGTCATTTAGCCAAACTTTGTTTAAAAGACTGCTGTACTTTTATATTGTGATTATAGGTAAATTGTTCTCTGTATTCCATGTTTCTTAATTGTATATACCACAACCAACATAATATCCAGATTAATTGCATCTATCCTTTTTCTATTTCAAGTTATTTGTTACATAAGTAGTTGTCTTCCCGGGGTCAGGACCAGTATGATAAATTCTACCTTCTGGAGTCTTTTTCAAAAAATAATTTAAAAATAATCTTTAATTCACATTGCTACAGATGTTTTTTCTAGATAGGTGGCCCAATAATATGTCCTCTTGTTTTTACCATCTTTATCTGTGGAGGCTAAAAGCCCTTGGATAGCTCCTATGAATGCAAATAAACCAGAATTTGTGTGGATAGGATGTATCCCAGTAACTTCTTTTGAAATACTAACTGATTTAATTTCAAGTGCCCAAACACTTTTTTGGTCCATTACCTCTTGGGACTAATTCATGGAAATTAAATGATACATTAACTTATAGGTCAAAGTTAAATGTGCCACCCCAGGCAGAAATTTGTTCAAATTTGCCATTCTGCTTGAAATAAAACTCTCTTCTTAGACTTCAGCAGTCTAAGTGTCACATCCAAGCTCTGAAAGATGGACAACACTTTCTCCTAGGATTTTCTCCTGAATGGAAACTGTGTAGACATTTTCCCAGAAAACACTTGCTGCTCTGTGTGCTCACTGAGACAATATGAAACAAATTATAAAGATTTTTGTCCCAATCAGGGCCAGGTAACTGGGTTTGGGATGGTTTAGATATTACCTCTCCTGTAATTTTACATCTAGAATTCCTTCCAAACATAAGTTCTCCAGAGCTTAGGAAGTGTGAAATGAGGAAGCAAGTGCAGGTTAACCAAGTCTATTAGAAAAGTAATACTGAAATAAATCGTCTCTTCATCTAGATATTTAAGATATATGAGGCATATGTTCAAATATGCAAACACATTTAAAAATAATAATGAAAGTATAGAAAGGAATATGAGCCTTTACAACAAACACCAAAGGTCAACACTATGTGGTATCCTAGTAATGACTTCTCATCTCAGAGCCCTACTCTCTTCCACAAAGATAGCTTCATTATTCTAAATAATGTGGCTTTTCCTCCCCTTTCACTCCTGAGACAAACTTGGTTATTTCACCCTTTTAAGGGATAGAGGTCTGTCAGATTCTGTCAGGCATCTTTCTGACAAGTGTTTGGTCATCCTATTTTCTGGTGATTCTTTCACTCTACAATTTTAGACATTTCTAGGGGTTCTATTGTAGGTGGTGGGATTTACACTTTCATTTCTGACATTCAGTGTACACTTTTGTCTTCATTGGTTGAATCAACTACTATTTCTTAACTCTTGTCTCTCTTCTTGAAATTGAACTTAAATTATTAAATTACTGATTCCTAAACTCCACACTTAATTTATTCTCATGAATCTATTAAGGCATATCCATTTTAATAGTTTTTCAGGAGAAAGAAATGATAGATTTATCATCTATGTTTGGATGCTTGAATCCAATATTCTCAGCTGAGTTCAGCTGCAGCCATAGAGAACAGTTCCCTAAAACAGATTCAGGCTGAGAGCATCCCATTTCATGGTTATTCTTTGCTAAGCACCTTCTGGGAAACATGCTTCGTCCATATACAGTATGAATAGAACAAGTAACACTCTGAGATGTACTTATTTGGAGATAAATACTTCATTCTCTTTTCTTTATGTGAACAAATCTCAGAATCATTATGTGTAGGCCCAATAAGTTATGTGGACTTGTTTCCTGTATCACCACATCACCTACTTCAGCTTCACCAGTGAGATACAACACCAAGGTTACATTTATTTCTTTCCGTGATTGGAAGCAGAGTGGGAAGGCATAAACCTAGGCCTGGTTCAGAGAAGAATCAGCTCAGTAGGTGTTGAATGAACTGATGAAGGAGTGGTGCTGTACTGACCCCATGGTAGAGGAAGAAGGGTTTAAAGATGAGAATAATACTGGCATGTGGAATGGTGAGCAGTATATAACCCTTGACTACTTTATACTGAGTAAAAACTATACTGAGTTTTAATACATATATGTGGACTTTGGGCTGTGGCAAATAACTGTGCCTCATGTTCTGGGGAATGGGATGAACCAGATTAGGAGATCAGATGAAAGAAACAGCTGGACAGACAATAACAAGTAGATACCTAATATGGAGAACAGTTCAGGGTCAAAACTCACACATCAATGTCTATGTTGTTCAGAGGCTGATCGCCAGACTGTTTTATCCCCCTTAATATGCTCATAAATGGAGTATCCATGGTGACAGAGGTGACATGTATACTGTATAGCAAAGGTTCATTCTTATCAAGGACAGTCAGTTTTAGCCTGTTTCTTATCATAAGCTTTCCTTGAAGAGAACAGGCAGTCACTGAGTGGTAGTTAAATCACTGCAGCCTCTTAACTCTGGATTTTCACACAAAGAAATTCTTATCTAACTCATAAATGTGACTTTGTTTTTCTACTTGATATTTCTCTAGCTTACCTCTGAGAGTCTAAAAGATTACTGCTATATTAATGGAGTGTCCCACATAGCATTATCTCTTACCAAGAAATACCTTTGATGCTGAAGTTCATGCTCTGTTTCTGACCTGATCATGGCATCCAAGCGTCCCTACCAGAAACTGCAACCTTGGGAAGCTCCTGAACCTCCGAAATATTGGGAAAGCCCTATAAATAATGCAGCATCACAACTTTCAGATTGAGATAATGGTGCACACATTGAGGCAGCATCTTTGTACACTTCTGGGAAGCTCCAAAATAAGAATTCAAAGACTTGGAAGTCAGAGGGCACACTCTCCATACTATCTTAGTGATTGAGTTAATGATGTATTCTTACTTTCCTTGTCTACAACTCTAATTTCTGCTGGATAATGTCCTCTGAAATGGTAATTAGAATATTTTCCTATATGTCTGAAATTACAATGACTGACTGGTTAATTCTGTATTATCATGATAGTGGAGCAGCATGGACAAAAATTAATAATTGAGTAAATCAAGACCGTATGATAACGGGGTAGTTAACACTGGCTATCATGAAGAAACCAGAATTGCTACTACATAATAGTTTCTGAAAGAAGTATATTGCAAATTAGGAGATATATTTGGGAGTTTCCTGAAAATCCAGGTGAAAATAAAATTGCTAAACCATAACTTGATGAAAGAAAGGCAAATAAAGTGTTTGACTTACTTAAAGGTTTTTATCTCCCCATCAGAAAATCTAGACCAGTTAGGATGCTGAGTGTGAAAGCGTGACATAATAACTATCATGTATAGCCTCAGGGCTCTTTGCAGGACTAAAGACTGTAGATAGTTTTTATTAAATCTTATATTGAAAAGCAGATCAGAAGAGGACATTGAGCACATCAGAAGAACAGAGGAGAGAAGGGAAAGAGAAGACGCTGGGAAATGAGATTGATCAAATTTTATTATGTGTATGTATGAATATGGCATAATGAATCCCACTATTGCGTTTAATTATAATGCATCAATAAAAAAAATAAAAACATGTTAAACTCAAAAAAAGGGAATTGGCAAACTACATATGTTGTTTAATTTTATGTGTCAATTTGAATATTCAGTCATATGGTTACATATTCATTCTAAGTGTATCTGTGGAGGTGTTTCCAAACAAGATTAGCATTTGAATCCGTGAACTGAGTAAAATACATTGCCCTTTCCATTGTGGGTGTGCATCAGCTAATCCACTAAGGTCCTGAATGAAACAAATAGGTGGAGGAAAGTTGAATTTCCACTCAGCCAGATTGTATGAACTAGGATATGGAACTTCTGTCCTCTGGGCTCCTGGTTCTCAGGCTTTCAGATAGACACTAGAATCAAACCCATCAACCCTGGTTCTCCTTTGAAGTACACCACCAGCTTTCCTGCTTCTCCAGTTGGCAAATTATAAGACTTTCACTCATATGAGTCAATTCCTTATTATTCTGTGTATGTTTTTGTCTCTCTCTCTCCCTGTCTTTCATATTGTTTTGTTTCTCTAGAGAACTCTGATAATATACTCCACACCACCTATAAAAGAAAGTAACAATTTAGACGTAATGCAGAGCACATGCATTCAGCAGTACATTGGGTGGACTGTACTTGAAGCTCTTGGTTTCTTTTTCATAGCCCCTTGGTCCAACTCCTATTTCAGTTGCCATTGTACTGCAGAGTTCCTGCAAGGTTAGATTCTTGTCAATAGTTTCCCACTTCAAGAATACATTGTTTATTTTCCTGCTTTTCTTCCCAAAGGTTTTTTCTAGTGACATAGTAACACACTCAGATTGTGTAAAAATAAATCTCAAAGGACAGAAAGCTACCATAAGCCTCTTCCTGAGGTCATTTCTCACATAACAATCAGCTCCCAAGTCCAGCTTATGATCAGTTTCATAGTACTCAAAATGTCACTAAATATGTAATTCAATTTATTTTTCTATGGTGTACATGATGCAAATGATCATAATTTTTATTTTTAATACATGGCTCCATACTTAGGTTAATGATATCACAATTGCAACATACATTTCATCTCCATTTGTTTCTTTCATCATATACTCCTTTCTACCACTTTTCGGTGCCATAAAAATATAAAATATTTTTTATAAAAATATGTTTTTATAGATTTATAAAATAAAATTTATAAAAATATGTTTTTATAAGAAATACGAATTTTTTAAAGAAAAATATGCAATATAAGAGCTAAGTAGAAAACAAAAAAAAATTGGAAAATATACATATTCATTTTAAAGTACATGTATGTATATATTTCACTGTTTCTTTTCTGTTTTGTAATTCCTTGAAATCAGGCATGTGAGTAATTTATCCTTTATTCTTCCTTCCCTTATATTGTCAGACAATATTTTTTTGTCACCAAGTGGATTAGTTGCCTCTTATCCTAAAGAAACTCTGGAAAAGTTATTCAACATCAACCCAAGATAGTATGATTATTGATTTATACATTAGAAATTCTTATAAAGCTTAGTGAAATGAAACTGCTATATATTTTAACAGGAAAAAGAAAACCAGGGAATGAATTTGGGGAAAACAGGAATCCTTCAAAATATTTTCAAAGATATTACATAATGATAGTCTACCATTAAGAAAATGAAACAAAACACTTGAATTTGATGCTAGTTGATACAAATATTCTACATTTATACTTATTGGTGTGGAGTCAAACAGGATCAAGAAATAAAATTAAGCTATTTTTATCATCCTACAATTGTGTAACTACTAGAGAAAAACAATGATCTGTTTTCCAATCACTTAGAGGAAGCATGTCTGACATACTTTTGTTTAAACTCCAAAAACTAAACATAGATGAAAGTAGGAAAAACAAGAAGTAGATTATTATAATTTTGTTTACAGTGGAAGAAGGGAAGTGTTGTTACTTTAGGCTGGTATAATAATTAAAAAAATAAGTATTTGAGTTTGAATAATTTAGGATAGGTACAGAAGATAAGACAATGTCTTTGATTTTTTTAATTGGTTATTTTTAGTTATACATGACAGTAGAATTTATTTTGATATAATTATAAAAGCATGTAATATATCTTATTCTAATCAGGACCCCATTCTTACAATGTACATGATGGTGGGATTCACTATGGTATATTCATACAAGTGCATAAAAAAAGTATTTCAGAGTCATTCCACTTTCATGTCATGTGTAACTAAAAAGAACCAATAAAAAGTTAGTATGAAAACATACTAATAATTTTATGGTGATTATTTGCTGAAATTATATTTTTATATTTAATTAAGTAAAATATACTATTAAAATCAAGTATGTTAGTTTTTAAATGTGAATATTAGGAAAGTTAATATTGTATACATGGCTCACATCATTTTTTTTTTGTTGTTACTAGGGATTGAACTCAGAGGCACTCAACCACTGAACCACATCCCCAGTCCTATTTTGTATATTATTTAGAGACAGGGTCTCACTGAGTTGCTTAGTACCTTGCTTTTGCTGAGGCTGGCTTTGAACTTACAATACTTCTGCTTCAGACTCCCAAGCCACTGGGATTACAGTGTGCACCACTGCACCCAGCTAACACATCATATTTTTATTGGATGATTTTCCATAGCTTTCATTACATTCTCCAAAAGGCCTTTGGCAATCTTTAACAAGTATGAGAACTCGTTCACACTGAGTACTTTATTACACACATGTTATTATATATGACATCTCACACAAAATTAAATTTGAAAGCTACCATTTACCAAAAAAAAAAAAAAATATTCTCTGTTTTTCCTGACAGTCAGAATCATAGCCTCTGGGATGGGAGTCCATTGCGTTTCTCCACTGCTAGAAGAGCAATAAAACTTCTTTTTTCTTTTCATTAAAAAAAGTGTTTGAAAAGATGCAAAACAAAAGGGAAGCTAAATAAAGACAAAAATATGTAGAATTTTAAAACAGGAAAAATTTTGTAGCATTTAAAATAATTAAATAGAAATGTTAAAGATGTTCAAAATTAGAGAGGTATATATTTAATACTATAGGGCAAGCAACACTAAATAAAAACCTGTCCAGTCTCTTGAAAATTATGATTGGAAATAAACAAATATAACTACTAGTTTCCAATTATGATACTGGAGGAACACAGACACTACTATTCTTTAGATCTGAAATGTCTCCCAAAAGTTCACATGTCAAATGATTGGTCCTCTGCTTTGTGATAAAGTGTTGGTGGAGCATTATTGAGGTGGGGTGGAACCTATTAGGTGAAAGTTATGTCATTTTGTCCCCATCTTTAATAGGAATATTGGAGACCCAGCCCCTTGTGATTCTCCCTTTATTTCCCAGCCACCATGATATAAACAGATCTCCTCCTCTACTCATTCCTCCCCTCAGGAACTGTGAAGCCACAGGCCCAAAGTGATGGGGCCAAGCAACAATGGACTGAAACCTATAAAAGTAAAGTACAATAAATCTTTTCTCCCTATAAGTTGATCATCTCATGTATTTTGTCATAGCAACAGAAAGCTGACTAACACATTTTGAAAAATATACATGACAATTATAAAGGGCAATTGGCAATGGCTAATATATAAATTTCAAATAGAGAATATATTCTAGACTCATAGATTATAAGAGAACTTCATCAGTAAGAAGAATGATTGGTCCTGTTGTTGATATACCTTCCAAAAGAGATAGTTGAAAAAGTTAAAGTAGGAGACTTTACTAGCTAAGTAAAAAAAAAAAAAAAAAGTTAAGATTAGAGTAATAAAGTCAATTTATTGAGCATTACCCTTACATAGGAAAAGGAGAAGAAATAGACAAAAGAGAAAAAATGATGATAGATGAGTAATTAACAATGTATTTAGAGTAAAACCTGAAAAGTGAACAAAATTATATAAAATTCCTCTACACATCCAACACAAAAGCATATTAAAAAACATTAAAAAGTTTTATCTGCAGCTTTGGAATTATAGTAAATATTTATTTGTATTTTTTATTAGTTCTTTTCAGATATACATGACACAAGAGTGTATTTTGACATATTATACATACATGGAGCAACTTTATTCTAATTAGGAACCTATTCTTGTGGTTGTACATGATGTGGTTTCACTGGAGGTTAATTCATATATGAACAAAGTTATGTTTGATTCATTCTACTATCTTTCCTATCCTATCCCCCCCACCTTCACTGAACTACTATTGTCCCCTCCTTGTTGTGTGTTAGCATCTGCATATCAGAGAGGATATTCAATCTTTGTTTTTTTTTTTTTTTTTTTTTTTTTTGGTACTGGCTTATTTCACTTAGTATGATAGTCTTCAGATTCATCCTTTGCAAAAGACATAAAATCATTTTTTAATGACTGAGTAATATTCAATTGTGTATATATGTCACATTTCCTCTACCCATTCATTTATTGAAGAGTACCTACATTGTTTCCATGGGTTAGGTATTATGAGTTGAGCTGCTATAAGCAGTGATGTGGCTGTATGACTGTAGTACACTGATGTGAACTCCTTTGGATAGATACTGAGGACTGGTGTTACAACATAATAATGTGGTGTGGATCTATTGTAATTTTGTATATTTAGGGTCCTGTAAGCCTTCTCTACTTGATTTTCTGTTTCATTTTAAGTTTTGGGAATTTTTTTGTGTTATTTCATTGAAAATAGCATGCATTTCTTTGGTTTGTATCTCTGAGCTTCATCTAGCCCAATACATTTTATATTTGATCTTTTCATGTCATTCCAGATTTTTTCAAAATTCTGTTCAGTTTCTTAACATCTTTTCTCCATGGTCAACTTTATTTTCTAGATTATATATTTTGTCATCATTGCCTGAAATTCTATCTTGCAAGTGTCTATCTGCAGGTGATGCTTTCTATTGCATTTTTAATTTGGTTCATTGATTCCTTCATTTCAAGGATTTCCACTTGATTTTTTTATACTCTCTCTTTACTGAAGTTCTGTTTCTTTCCTGTATTTTATCACTGATTTCTCTCCTTGTATCATCTTTTACTTTATACACCATTTTTACTGTGAACTTTCTAAACACCTTCTCTGACAATTCATCCACTATAGTATTGATAGAGTCTCTTACTGATATATTTTGGTTTGTTTTAGGTGGTTTTTTCCCTTCCTTATATATGGTGTTTGTGTGTGTACCTATCTAATAATATGTATCTAAGGCAGTAGAGTTTCTAACCTGTGAATTTATAGTATCAATGAAGGTTTCAGTTACATCACAGTTTAGGGGGAGATAAATATTAACAACCAGTACAAAAAGTATGTACATTAAACCAAATATTTCATGCTGAAACATTTACAATGTTAATTGTAAAAATAAACAGAAATGATGTGATCAGTAATTGCCAATAGTACAAAAAGTAAGTTTTCAATATTGTTTACAATTTTGAATGGTGAACAGGAAGAGAACAGAACAGGTGTAGAATGTGATAATTATGAGGGAGGAAGAGAGAAAATATAACTAAAAATTAAAGGCAAAGTAAAAGAGAACATCAGAGTCTGTCTGTTAGCAGAAGAAAAGAAAGAGAGCCAAAAGAAACAGATAAGTGTGACAAAAATATGTGTGTGTGTGTGTGTGTATAAAGCTTAAAAATAAATAAATAAAATAAAAATAAAAAAATATAAATCAAAATCAAAATATACTAATCAAACATACTAGTCCTCAAAACACTCAGCCATAAAAAATAACTGGCTTCAAAAATTGCTCAAAATGATAAAAGAGACAAATATGTATTTGTATAATTGTCCACAAGCCAATCAGCTCACAATTAAAGAGAACAAAGGGGAAAAAAAAATGTTCCTCATGAAAAGCTAAAGAATTATTCATGTTGGTGGTAAATATTTTTTTGGCTTCCCTTCTCAACAGTATTAGGTGGGGTGCAATGGAGTGTGTGATATCTGATCCACACTCAGGATGGGGTGGCTGGAGTATGAGAGGAGATCCCATAGGCAGATCTCCTAGAGGCAGGGTTTAAGCCTAGGTTCCAGTTTCTTCACTGAATGGAATTGTTCTGAAGATTTTCAATCAGCACACCTTCAAGGCCCAGCAGTGGGCAGCCCACACTGGGAGACTACACTCCAAGAGTCTCCCCTGGGTTCTATTCTTATGGCAGAAGGGCTGGTACTATGTCCCTTTCATCATCCATGGACTCCGTGTTTTCTGGTCTATTAGGTCAGTCTCCGAAGTTGATTAATACTACCCCCACATTTTCAAATTCCTAGCCTGGCTTTTCTCTTCCAGCGGTTCCTGAAAGCTGCTGAACTCAAAGGGGTTGGAGAAGCTAAGTGGGTTTCCATGACCTGTATTCCCTTGTGTGAACTCCTCTCCAAGTCTGACCTTCTCCTGGTCACTTAGGCACTCTTTATTACATGTGATGTGGGTCCACCAGGCCCACACTTTGGGCCCACCTTGAGTTCGCCAGGAATCAGCCCCCACAGCTGCTGGCCCTAACAGTGTATCTTCAAAATGGCTTTTTCTTCTATCTGAAAGCAGCCAGGGAAGATGACAGGATAGTGTGTGTGACATGCCTTTCAGTTTATCTGCCTTTCGGTTTAATCAGTGTCTTTGATCCTTTATCTCTCTGTACCCAAATATGTTGCCTTCTAAAAAGACAGGTTATTTTAATTTATTTATCCTTCCACTTTGCTCACAGGGGAACCACTCTGGTTGGCACAGGTGATGGCAATGGTAGCACAGGTGATGGCAGTGGGGATTTTATTATATCCAACTTCTGAGTTCCCAGTTTGCTTTTGTGATAGTAAAAGCAGTGACTCCATTCTGTAAAACAATCATGCCAAAAAGAAGGTTCATGACCAGGGCAAGATGTTCTTTTCCTTTTTGCTATAGAAACCTTTAAGAATACCAAACTGCCTAATGGGGCATTATTTCTGTAACTAGGGTAAAGGGACTATGTTTCTGTAACTGGGGTGACTGGGCTAACTATGATTGGCTAAGCATCCTGCCGCCTGACCACAGTCTCCCGCTTCTGTAACTTGGCTTGCTTGAATAGGATAGACCCCCAAATGTCCCTTTTGCAGTTTTCAGGCTTATAAGGAGTGCCCTTGCAATTGTTTGGGGCTGATCAGGGGAATAGCTTTATGTTGTGGTCAGTCACCACCTGTGTGCTTCAATAAAGGCTTGATTCGATTATACATGAGTGGTCTGGAAGTCAGTTTATGAAACCCCAGGATGAAGCTTTAACTATAACACTTTGAATATCCAGTATTAATTCTCAGTAATGTCTCACCCTTTTCTTCACCCATCTTGCTACTTGTCTCCTTTTGTGGATTCATACCATGGAGCAGCCAGGAACGCAACTTTCCCTATTCCACCATCTTCCCAAATCCCCCTTATTTATAGTTTTTTGATACTCAGACCACATTTCACTAATGACAGACTGAATCATTCAAAGACAATTTTTTTTGTGACTAGAAGGTTACCAATTATATATATATATATATATATATATATATATATATATATATATATATATGGTTGAATCATGTTAGCTTCTTTTCAATGTTCAGGATTGCTTTTTTGAATTTGTATAATTTTCTAAAATATTAAGAAAAACAATTAAAATAAAAGTTATTAATGTATATTAAAAATATTAACTGTTCAGAACTTATACTAATGCATGATTGGGGGGGGGGGGGCAGACTGACCTCACTTAGAAATTCTAACAATTTCCATGAAAACTGGATTGCTTTTCAGTTGGTTTTATACATTTTTTTTTTTTTTTACATTTACTGCTGATGATTCTCACCTTTATGCCTAAACAGCAGAGTGGACCTTGCTATGTTCCTCCTGGAGAGCAATGTTGGTTCCATGGCTCAGAAACTTTATACTACTACATTTAAGAGGCCTGCTTTATAATTTATGCATGCTATCAGTGTACACTTTGTTAAATACTGTCTCTGAATCAAAGGTCACTGTTCTTACATTCTTGTTAATGTTCATGCCCCTAAGTATTATATCTTCATTAATTTTCCATACTTAATGAGTTGTTATGCACCGCATGTTGTATTTGAAGCTTTAGTTATTCTTATGCAAAAATAAAGGCCACGCCAAGTCAGTTTCTGTGTTCATTGTCACTTCAATCATCTGTGTGAGTGTGTGTGTGTGATACAACACACACATATGTACATATGTATGTGTATATCTATCTATCTATCTATCTATCTATATATATATATATATACCAAATATAAATAGCTATATAGATAGATAGACCAAAGATGTACAGCAATGTAAAATTTCAATATAATATATCTCACTAGTTTGTGTTTATTTGATTAGGTCAAGGTTGAATTTTATTTTGTTGCATAGAGCATAAATTTAATGTGAAGGAAACCGCTGGACATTTCTGCTCCATTGTACCAGGGATGGGTCTTTCAATCCAGATGTAAATAAAGTCCAATCTGTAGTGACTTGCCAGAGTAGGCTGTTTATGGCTGCATAGAGACTGATCAAGATTCAAATGCATTCTTTTTATGAAATAGGGTAGAGAACCGGTGTTTAGGGGAATTAGCTATAGAAATTTTTAAGCTTAGAAAAGTGTGTTTGGAGTGTGGTCTGATTTTGAACTCCACTAGACATGCACAAGACCCAACTGATACAGGAAGAAGAATGACCCCTCTCTTTGGACATTGCTTAACCACAATGCCCATGAACAGAAAATGGGGATTTTATGAGCAGCCTGAACAACAGAGGAGGAAGACAAACCATAAGTAAAAATAAATTACAGAGCTATCTATGGAAAATGAGAAAGAACTTTGACAAACTCAGAACAGCTGGAGCAACATCCAGATGAGGTTAAACACTGGTTGCTCATGAACTAATTATATATATATATATATATATATATATATATATATATATATATATATACACCCAATTATTGCTACATATTTTCATTTAAAAGAGAATAATTTTGTTGTGAAATTACAGAAAAATAAGCAAGCTACAAATGCACTAAAATTCATTGTGGTATTGTTTCACACTACAAAAGGAGAGTAATTACTGCATCATATATTAGACTACTTTTTAAAATTATTTGCTTTTGCAGTAAATAATTTATCCCATATTACTTATTTCTATTACTATTATTTTTTTCAGTCTCCAATTGTAGCATATGAGAAAAACGGTAAGACTCATCTTTTTGTATGCCCCATCTACACAGTTAACTACAGGGTCAATATTACTTGTAGTTGACAAAATTCATTTTTTTAGGTACATTATAGACAATGTCCACCATGTCAAGTACAATGTAGAGGGTTTCAAACTCTTGTTTTCCTTAAAAAATATTCATTATATTTTTCCAATCTAATCTTATCCCACATATTACATGCTAGAAATGGGGAAGTGTAAAGTAAGAATTATTGAAGAAATACTAGATAGGCTAATACTGAAAGGCTCAAATATAGAGATTCAAAAGTATAGAGTCAAAAAGAAAATACAGAAAAAAAAAGTGTCAGGCATTTTGGTGCATACTCATAATCCCCGCTGCTTGGGAAGCTGAAGCTGGAGGATCACAAGTTCAAAGCCAGCCTCACCAATTTAGAAAGGCCCTTAAGCAACTTAGGGACATCCTGTGTCAAAAAAAAAAAAAAAAATTAAAAAGGACTCAGGAATGTGGCTTAGTGGCTAAGCACCTCTGGGTTCAATCTTCAGTACTACAAAGGAAAATAATAATAATAATAATAATAATAATAATAATAATAATAATACAAATTATGGTGCACTTTTGCAATGCAAAGTGTTGCAATTTGTCTTCTCTGTGAACCTGATTCTAAAATCAAGATTAGAATCATGAAGTTTACTAGACGTCCTTAGAATTAGTACCTGTAGAATGGAATTAAGGCTACAACAATTTGTAACACTGCTCCTAAAGAGTCTTTAGCAAACTGTACCAAGAGTTGTAAAAAGAGAGTCTTGAGCTGAACACAGGAGTGATAATTTTATTACCTTATTGTTTGGTCATTAGATGTGTTCCAAATGGTCAGAAAGCATGTTTTTGAGTAAAGCATAATTTCTCAACTGAGGCAACCTTTGTAAAAGGGAGACAGATGGAGGCTCTGCGCTGGAAGAACTTCAAATGACTAGGAGAGTGAGTTACTCATTCCTGTAAGGATATATGGTAGACTCATTTCAGAATCCATTGTACCATGCAGCACTATGTTGGTCAAGGGAAAACTTAAGGTGAAAAGTTCCTGTCTGTTTACTGAAAGTCCCAAAACTGAGGAGACAACTTAATGTATTTGGAAAATTCCGTGAGTTCACATGACTTGGTCACAATTGTGACATAGACATAGACTATGGTATGTATATCCCATTAAGAAATTTGAGTTTTACCATATGAATAATGAGAATTTTGAAGAAGGTGGTAATAGATTAATTCAATTTATATTTTAAGGGAAGCTCTTGATTTGTTCATAAAATTTTAAAGCTTTAAAATATTTATTTTTAGATGATTAAAGCATCTTAATTTCTTAATCTTGCTTCTATATCACACTGTCTTGAACACACAAATCAATAGATGTGTGTTAATGAATAAATAAATTGAACTATTTGCATGGTTCAGTAGTAATGATTTTGATTTGAACATGTTGGGTGCCATGAGAAAAGTATCAAAGATGACTAACGAATTTGAATTGTGTGTTATAGGGTTCATCAAAAAACACATACACTTTTGGGTCAGGAGCAGCGATTGAATTATGGGTTTTGAACTGTCCTGTGACAAAGGTGATGCCTTTCTTGGGAACTCTCCACGATGGTATAATTCTGAGACTTCCCTTTGCTGTGGTGACACTCTGTTCAATATGGTTCTGTACCAGCTATGGAGCTATTCAGTTTTTGACCTTGAGGTTCAGATGCCATCTGCTCAGGGGTAGAAAGTTATTTTTGCAAGCTGATAATCATAATTGGGCTAATCGTACTCATGACCTTGGTTCTACTTACTTGAAGAAACTTTCTCACAATAAATCCTTTTGATGTTTATACCTATATAATAAATGTGCTAAGCTTGTTGTGTTCACTACCACTCTATTAAGGAGGAATCAACCACCAAGACCCAGCTTTGTCTCTGTTTGTGTGTGTGTGTGTGTGTGTGTGTGTCTTTTCTCCATCCCCTCACCACCGGGTCCAGGAACCTGAATTAATAGCCATGTAGGACGCTCCACTTTTGAGTAGTTATTTTCAAAGCAGAAAGGACATTAGGTAAAATTCAACGTTTTTTTTTTTTTTAAATGCTCCCAAGGTCTTAATGTTTTACATCCATTTCAATATTTTGTGATCCTTATGTCATTGCTAATTGGAAAATGTCTTTTATGTATATTACCTAACATCATATTATATTAAAACAAATGTTCATTGCACTCTCAATCTAATCTCTTACTAGAAACAAGCAAGGTCAAAAAGAAAAAAAAAGCAAAATTACTTCATATAACAAATGCCACACCATTATAAAGGTTAATAAAAATATGCAAAGTTATTCTTAGTTATTTAATGGTGCTAATCTTTGGTGAAAATGACTACTGTAAAACACTATACCTACTTATAGTGAAAATTTATTTTAATGCTAATTTTAGCAATTAAATCTGGTCTGTACAGGTAACTGTTTTCTCAGAATTTTCAGCATTCTAAATGTGTAAAGATGTGTGTGTTCACATAGTTTTTATTGCTGCATTTTTAGATTTAAAAGAAAGAGTAAGCAAATGAGGCAAGAAATAAGTGTTTGATAATTAATGTTTCCTCAATTTCATTAAGTAGTTAAACTTATGTAAAAAAAGAAATCCAGTAGTCATATTATAGTCAAAGTTCTGGAAACCAATCATGCAAAAAAAAAAAAAAAAAGGTTTTTAAGCCATTAGAGTAAAAAGTATTCATTACATCATTACATTTAGGGGAACACTAGTAAAAAAAAGTGAAAATGAACTCTATTCAGAAACAGCGGGTGCAGTTGTATGAATATGTTCAAATACCTGAAGTGGAGTTCAATACAGAATTCTGAGTCCAGTAAACCTATCTTTTAAAAAATACTGGTGGTGAAATAAGTATTTTGTATTTTAGTTGACACATAATTGCAGATATTTATGTGAAATAGTTTATTGTTATGTATGTGTGTATAATCCAAACTGGATTGAATTCATTGTTTCAAACAATACTAAAAAATGTTCTTCAGTGAGAAGGAAAATCACACTGTTAAGATGTACATCTGAAGAAATGAAGAAAACATGAAATGTTAAGTGTGTTGTAAATGCCATAGGTTTTTAAATTTTTTAATTTCTTTGAAAATACAACCTGCAGTGTAAGCAGCAATTAAAACACTGGAAAAGGCATTATATATATATATATATATATATATATATATATATATATATATATATACATACACACATACATACATACATACATACATGTCTTTTCTCCATCCCCCCTCACCACCAGGTCCAGGAACCTGAATTAATAGCCATGTAGGATGCTCCACATTTATATATATATATATATATATATATATATATATATATATATATATCCATAATAAAAAAAAATGATCTTAGGTATTAACAAGACTATGCTAGTATGCTAGGTGCAGGGGTGCACGCCTGTATTCCTAATGCCTCAGGAGGCTGAAGCAAGAGGATCGTGAGTTCAAAGCCAGCTTCAAGAAGCTAGCGAGGCCTTAAGCAACTCAGAGAGACCCTGAGATAATAAAAAAGGGTTGGGGATGTGGCTCAGTGGTTGAGTACCCCTGGGTTCAATCCCCCTACCCAAAACAAAATAAAACAAAAAAATGACTAATAATCTTTTATGTAAAAACACTTTAATATTTAGTGCAACACAGAAAATTGATAATTTATAACTCAGGAGAAATTAATTAAATTGTAACATTAAAATATTCAATAAATCAATATAGAAGACAAGTATTTTTATACTATATTTCTGCTTTAAAACATTACCACTAACTTTGTGGCTTCAAGTGGCAAAAAATATTCTCATACAGTTCTGGATGTCAGTTATCAAAAATAAGACAAACCTTCTGTTATGTTTTTATTAGTGCACTATAGTTAGACATAGTACTGGGGTTCATTTTCACATAATCATGCAGACATAGAATATAACATGTGCTACTTGTGTCCCTAGCACTTCCTCTTGGACTCTACTTCTCCCTGTCCCTTTCCCCTTTCTATATTCTACTAGTCTTCCTTCTATTTAGTTACAATTTTTAATTAGCGCTTTATAGGTATGCTCTGTGGAATCTTTATATATGCAAATGGCATAATTTGGTCAATTTCCTTCCATCATTTCTTCCTTTCCCATTCCTCCTACATCTCCCTCAATCTACTTCCTTTATTCTGCTGATACTCCTTTTTATTTTCATGGGATTTCCCCTACTCTTTTTTTCCCTTATTTTTATCTAGCTTCTATGTATTAGATAAAACATTCTATCTTTGACTTTCTGGGTCTGACTTATTTCACTTATGATGTTCTCCACTTCCATCCATTCACTGGCAAATGGCATAATTTCAGTCTTTTTTAGGGCTGGCTAAAACTCCACATGTTTTCTTTATTCATGCATCTGTTGGCAGACACCCTGGCTGGTTCCATAACTTGGCTATTGTGACTTGTGCTGCTATGAGTATTGATGAGTCTGTGTCACTATAGCATGCTGATTTTAGTACCATATGATAAATACCAATGAGTGAAATAGCTGGGTCATAAGAGTATCAATTCCTAGTTTTTTGAGGCTTCTCCATACTACTTTCCAAAGTAGTCATACTAATTTTAAATTCCATGAATGATGTACAACTGTACCTTTCCCCCACATCCTTGACACCTATTATTAGTAGTATTATTGCTAGTATTCTTGATGATTGCCATTCTAACTGGAGTGAGATAAAATCTCATTATGGCTTTGATTTACAATACTCTGATTGCTTGGAATGGTGAAAAATTTTTATATATTTGTTGGTCATTTGTGTTTATCCTTTTGAGAAAGTGTCTGCTTAATTATTTTGTCATTTTTAAAATCAAAGTATTCTCAGAATTAATTTTTCCTGTAGGTTCCAAGTAGAGTACATTTCTTGAAAAATTCAGTTTCTAGAAGCTGCAGCATTTCTTGGCTCTTGGCCACATTACTCCAGCCTCTGTTACTCTGCTCTGTCATCACAAAATTTGCCTCCTGTGACTCTGACCCTTCACGAGGCCATCTCATCAGGACCTTTGTGATTACTTACATCAGGCTTGCATGGATAATTTAGAATATCATCACCCTATCAATATCTTTAATTTATGAATAGTTGCAAAGTTCCCCTTGCAACAGTCATATTCACATATTCTGGGGATTTATTGGGGATGAGAACACTATTTAGTCTAATACTGCAGGAAAGTTGAAATTAAAGGAAAAAATGGGATACATAGAAACTAAACACTAAAGTAGCACAGCTAATTCCTATTATGTCAACAATTGCATTACATGTGAATTAACTAAGCACTCCAATTACGAGTCAGGTTGTCAGAAAGGATAAAAATGAAAAAAAGCAAAAAGCAAGCCAACTATATACTGAATAGAATAAATGCACCTTAAATATAAAAACAGAACCAAAAAAAAAAAAATAGAAAAAGACAAATCATGCAATTATGAGAATAAGAGAGCTGTTGTGGTTATATTAATACAAGACAAAGTAGATTTAAAATAAGAACAATCATTGATAGAGAATGATAATTTATAAAGATAAAATGTTCAACCCATTATGTAATATCTATGTAGCCAATAAAATAGTTCATTTAAAAAAATAGAGTAAAAGGAGAAATGTACAAATCTCCAAATACAGTTGAAAATTTGAGTGCTTCTCAATACTTATACAGTAAATAAGCAATATTAAGTAAGAACACAGAAGAGTTCAATAATAAAATCAGTGAATCATAAAGTCATTTATAGAAATATACAGTAAAAAGATTGATTCATTCATTAATATAATAAAACCTTGATTAACAGGTACTGAACCTTTTAAAAAATGAATGTTAATAAAGCAAATGAATAATTTTTTAGGAACTGAGAAAAGTGAAGAGGAAGAAGAGCACACCAAGTGGAGAGAGAGAATAGAAGACAAGACCAAAGACACTATAAGAATGAGGACATGCAGGTCCTTGTAGGTCAGGGTTGTATATTTTCTGAACAAAAGGAATTAAAAGGCTGGGGTTGTAGCTCAGCAGTAGAGCACTTGCCAATCATGTGTGAGGCACTGAGTCTAATTCTCAGTGCCACATAAAAATTAATTAATTAAATAAGGTCCATCAACAACTAAAAAAATATTAAAATAGGTATCAATAAGAATACATGGAATGTAGATAAATATTTGAAAAAATATGCTAATAAATAACTAATGAGCCATAGCAAAAATGACTTGAAATGTTTCTAAAAATTAAATGAATGATACACTAAAAATGTGTATATTTAAGTGGTAACTTGATAAAATAAGAAGTATTTAAAATTAATGATTAAATTTTAATTAAATTAAAATTAAGTTTTCACTTTAGGTAGTGAATAAAAAACAAATCATACTTAATGTAAAAGCAAGAAAATAACACAAATTTTACCTTAAAAATATTTCCTTCAGTAAATAACTCAGGCAAAAAAATTATTTATTATGTTTATTTCTTTTCTTTCTTTAATACTCAAAAACAGATAAACTATGTAAATAGAAATAAAGCAATTAAAAATAAAATTGTTGTGGAATGTTACTCATCAATAAAAGAGAATAAAATCATGGCATTTTCAGGTAAATGGATGGAGTTAGAGAAGATAATGCTAAGTGAAGTTAGCCAATCCCCCAAAAAACAAATGCCAAATGTTTTCTTTGATATAAGGAAGCTGATTCATAATGGGATAAGTAGGGGAGCATGGGGGGAATAGACAAACTCTAGATAGGACAGAGGGGTGGGAGGGGAAGGAGAGAGCATGGGGTAATTAATGATGGTTAAAAGAGATGATCATTATTATACAAAGTACATGTATGAGGACATGACCTGGTGTGAGTATACTATATATACAACCATAGATATGAAAAATTGAGCTCTATATATGTAAAAAGAGTTGTAATGCATTCTACTGTTATATAAAAATTTTTTAAAAAGGAAAAATATGACATTGTTGATTTTTGTCACCCAAACCAATGTTCTTATGTTCTCTCATCTTTCATCTCAAAATCACAGGGAATGAGTCAGTCTTATGGCTTTTATTTTTTCAATCTCAGCATTTTAGTTATTTTTTTCTGCTCTGTTAATATTTTAGCCCAAACCATATTTATCTTAGCAGTGATCACAGAAGCATAATATCATCATTTGTTTTTCCTTCTTTAATTTCTCAAATAAAATGACAAATATATGGCAGGATGGTCCTGTGATATTTGCAAAGGAAAAAAATAGCAAACATGTATAAGACATCTCTCATGAAGTCTAATTGGGAAATAAATGTTATTCAAATAATAAAATGAATAACTATCAGATATTTGATCTGTATTAGTGTTATGAATAGAATATATTAGGCCAATTAAGTATGTTATAAAGTTATATATGTTGGATTGGGTGAATATATGCTTAGAATAAAAGAAAAAATGTCTGATTTAGAAAACTGGATAAGGCACATTGAATATAACAGCTTTCCTCTTTTTCCTGATATGAAAGGAAGCAAATAAATTTTTAGGAACTGAGAAAAGGGTAAAAGATGAAGAGCACACAAAGTGGAGAGAAAAAATAAAAATAAAGACCAGAGATATTATAAGAATGAGGACATGCAGGTCCTTATAGGTCAAAGCAAAGATTTTAATGTTTAAATCAGAATTATCTTATCACAGGACTTTTAAATATGCCTGTATTATCTCACTGTGAGTAAAGAAGACTGGTAGGATTCTATCATGGTTATTCTAGGAGGAAAAATGTGTACTTGAACTAGTTTCATAATCTCATACAGCAGAGTAGACTAGCTCATGGACAGATAAAGGGTAAAATGGAAATAGAATGATAGTGTATATATAAGGGCATAGAAAATAAGAAGAGAGTATTATCATACCTTGTTTACTTGTTTTTTGCTTTATTTGGTTTTCAAATGTTATATTTCTTAACATGTTGGCAAAATCCTTCCATTGAACAAGTATGTCAGATTTTCTCCAACAGCATATGCTACTCCATGTCTCTCTGTCACATTTTAGTAATTATGACAGTATTTAAAGCTTTTTAATTTTTATATCTGTTGCAATGATCTGTGATTAGTGATCTTTGATATAAATATTATTATTATTAATACAGGCAGCACCAACCCTAACTGATATTTTGAAATGTTTTTTAATAGTAAAGGTCTCAACAGGAAGCTTAAAATATTCAATAAACTCTGTTGTGACAACACACAAAGTATCACCACTGTTTGTTATTCTTTTTATATAGCAAAGGTAGAGTAGATTTAGGATAACCCTTAGGGCCCATAGGATTTTGGAATAGTAAATAAGCAGTGGACCCAAAGTAACCATATGAATTAACCTGTAATAAGAGTGAGTCTGTCCTTTGAAGTTTGAAGTCAGGCATTAACTTCTGCTCTTTGGCAATGAAATTCCTAGATATCATCTTCCAAACAAGGGTATTCCATCTACATTGAAAATCTATTGTTTAGTGTATCCACGTTCATCAATTTTCTTAGCTTGATCTTCTGGATGACTTGTTGCTTTACCTAGTACTTTTGTGTTACAGAGAAAGTTTCTTTCTTTCAACCACAAAACCAATCATTGATAGCTTCACCTTTTTTTCTGAAGCTTCCTTACCTCTCTTAGTCTTTACAGAAGAGAGGTAGAGGCTTGCTCTGATTAGACTTGGAATAAATAGAATACTGTAGCTGGTTTCATCTTCTATCTAGACAGTGAAAACTTTCTCCATATCAGCAACAATTTAATTTTACCTTCATTCATGTTGTTACTGGAGTGGTACTTTGGGTTCCCCCCCACCCCAACAAATTACATGAATTTTATTTGTAAATTGATTAGTGAATAAATAATGTATGTGCACAGAAAAATATGGAGTGGTACTTTATTCACAATAGGCTAAATGCTGGCACAGAAAGCCTTGCTTTTGGCTTATCTTGGTTTTTCATATGACTTTCTCAGTAAGCTTTATAATGTCACCATTTTTATTTAAAGGAGGAGACGTGACAATTCCTTTCACTTGACCATGTGAAGGTCATTGTAACGTTATTAACTTGCCCAATATAAATGATATCTCAGAGAGTAGTGATGCCTGAGGAGTGGGAGAGAGAGAGCACAGCCAGTTAGTGGAGCAAAGAGAACACACAATGCTCTTAATGGTATTAGAGCAGTGAATCCTACCCAGATATTTTCAACTTACTCTGTCCTGATCCATTAGACTTATCACTCATAAACTGAAATTTTGAGACAAATTAAACCTTTCTTACTTTTAACATTTATTTTCTCAGGTATTTTATCACAGCAATGGAAAGCTGACCTAAGGGCATTCCAAAAGGCCTCACCTACACAACATCTCCCAATAGCATTACTCTGGGGAACAACCCTTTACCTCAAGGACCTTTGGAGAGAGACTATCTATATGCAAACAAACCTTAATGGCTGCAGACACAAATATCTATTCTGCAGTCTGTGGATGAAGAAGTAATTTTGACTTTCAATTCTTATTATTTAAAGAATACATCTCAGGGGAAGCTAGATGTCACGAGAGTCACAGCCTCTTCGTCAGGGAACAAACCAGTATCTCTTAATGGTCAGCACAGTCCACCGAACACCCCTGAGCCTGTGCACCTATCCCATCTCTGTGATTTGGGATGCATTGAGAGGTGACCTACCCCTGATATACTCCCATGAAATCAACTGCCAGCAAACTTTCTAACTTGCATTTTAACTGTTAAGAAGAGATTAAAATTTTACTTAGGACATTTCCAAATTATGGACTTTTTTAATTTTAGAAATTCTTTATGTTTATAACTTTAAGAGAAAAAGAAAACTCCTTCTGAGGCATTGATGAAGTCCTCTCTGTAAATGTGTTGTCTTCTCTTCATGCTGACATTAAGCCAAAACAAAAGCTGTGAATATAAAAAGTGCTCAAGAAGAATGTGTGTATATGAGAAAGCAGTTTATTTACAGACCAGAAGACTTTATTTCATTAAGCTACCAAATGTTAGAAAGAATGTCACCTTTTATCTTGTCACCCAGGGATTATGGAATCGGGGGGGGGGGGGGGAGTTGTTTTTATTGAATTTTTGATGCTGGCATGAAGTTTTTTGCCCACTTTTTTTTCCCATGTTATCTGTGTATTAAAAAATCTGTTTGTTCTTGTTTACTATGGAGTTAGTAGTTTACATTTTGAGGTAAATAAAGAATTTGTATTACTTGATAAACTATTAGCTTGTAAATTCAAATAAAGTTTCTTTACCTCAATTAACTTAAAGTAATGGACCAATAAATCTATAAAAGATGAAAACAAAGAGTACATTTCATAACATTATGGCAGTCATTGAGAGTAATAAGTCTAATGGATCAGAACACAGTAAATTGAAAATATCTGGGTAGGATTCACTATTCTAAGTACCATTAAGAGCATTTTTCATGAAAGATCAAAGTATTAACATTAACAGAAGGTTTAAAGTAGTTGATTTCAAACTTCATGGGTGACTTTAAGAGGTTCAATACATCAGTAGAGAAAGTAAGTGTAGATGTTGTAGAAATAGCAAAAGAAATAGGATTAGAAGTTAACAGGGATGATGGCCAGTATCTCTTTGGGGGTTTCTTCTTCCTGCTGAGGAGGTGTAAGCCGTCTGAAAACTTAAAGTCTAAAATAACTAGTGAAGAACAAAACACAAAGAGTCAGAAATGTATTTGCAAAAGCGGAGCCCCTGATACATCCAATCCACACATGAGCTGGAAATTACTCAGAGAAAAGATGGCTCTGGTGGTTTATTTAAGGGGGTGCATCCAAGGCAGGGATAAGGTTTCAAGGGCAGAGTCTTGCCTTGTGATATCTTGCAGTCAGCAGGTTGATTGGCATCTTGGCAGGTCACACCCTCTCAGGTGCTGTATGGGACAAAGCAGAGTGGGATAGAAATTCACAATGCCCCTAGACAATTGACCAGAGAAAATGTCCACTGGTCACTCCCAGACACCAGATGTTTCTATCTGATAGGCTTCAATACACAGTGACCCACATGCAACCCTATGGAGGACTCCTGACCAGAAGTAAAACATGAAGATGTGCCTGAGTTGCTACATTATCAATACAGAACTTTGAAGAATAAGGAGTTGATTCTTATGGTTGAGAAAAGGAAGTGGTTCCTTGAAATGGAATCTATTTCTAGTGAAGATGCTATAAAGATTTTTGAAATCACAGCATTTAGAAGAACATGTAAATTTAGTTGTTAAAAGTATTGTCCGACACGGGAAGGGACATTGGTATAATAGGAGTAGAAGGAAATAACCAGAAAAATGGTGGAAGTGTAAAATCCAAGTAATATGGAAGCAATAAGTTATTAATTAATCAATTAAATAATATTAATAAATTTTCTTAAAGTATTGGCAGAGTTTGAGAATACTGACTTAATTTTGAAGGAATTTCTACTGTTGCTAATGTGTTATAAAATAGCATTAAATGCTACAAAGAATTATTACAAGACAGGAAGCATTAATTAGTCATACAAACTTCTTTTTCATCTTAAGAAATTGCCATAGTCAACCTGCCTTTCAGCAATCAACACTATAATCAATCAGTAACCATCAACACCAAGGCAAGACCCTATACCAGCAAAAAGATCATAACTCACTGGTCAGATAGTCATTGGCATAGTTCACAATAAAGTAAATTTCAATTACAGTATATACATTATTAAACATAATGCTGTTGCATATTTTATGGATTACAGCACAGTGTGAACATAGTTTTAATATGCATACCAATTATGACTCAATTTGTTGGAATATTTTATTTTTTGTGCTGGTTTGAAACTGAACCTTATATATCTCTGAGGTATGACTATACTATCACCTATATGATTTCTAGCTGACATAACTGGAAGGTTGCACAAATGTCTTCCTACAAAGAAAATACAGCACAGTGCATTTCATCACTATGTACATCCATAAGCTACTATGTAAAAAAAAAAAAAAAAAAAACTATAAGTAAAGAGCAGAAAGATCAATAGGGTAGGAAGAAGGAAACAGGCAGAAGGAAGGGTGGAAGGCAAAGTACTAGAGACTGAATTAGAACAAATTATATTCCATGCTTTTATAATTATGTCAAAATGAATCCTATTGCTACATATAACTAAAAAGAACCAATAAAAAAGAAATAGGAGCAGAAAAAGAAAAATAATATCACTTATACTCAAATGATTCAAGAACACAGAAATAAAAAAAAAGCAGTTTCCAACACAATATACAAGGCAAATATTATGCTCACATTAAAACAAGATGAACAATATAAAAATAAAGAAAACTATAGGCCAATATCTCTCATGGGTATATTTTCAAAATACTCTTCAAAATTTATAGAATAGAATACTGCAAAATATAATATATATAACATTATAACAAATTTGGTTCCATACAGAATGCAAGAATGATTTAGCAGTGACAATCAATCACTATAACTCACCTCAACTTCATAAAGACTTATCTATGAAAAATTCATGATAAGTATTAATAGCATACAATTTTATATATATTAGAGACAATGAAAGGAAAAAAAAAACAAGAAAACAAAATGCACCAGAGAATGCAGAGACATGGTTTCCTGTAGCTAAGTGCTGAGGGGTAGATCAACTGTCATGAGTGTTCTATTTGTGGTGTTCTATTGTATTTATATGGTTATATAAATTTACCTAAGCTCATCCATTAAAATGTGTGCATTACAGTATAAATTACACTTGAAGAGGTGTATTAGAAAAGTAAGAAAAGAAAAAAAATCTCATAAATAGCTGAAAATAATAAAATGTAACTGAAGAACAAAACATTAAAGGAAAATATAGTACTCTAGAACTTTTTAGCATCTTTTTCAATAAGAGTATTTAACACTACAGATGTTAATTGGTTCACAAAAATGTCTGTTCAGTTAATTATTTTAAGAAAATAGGGAGAATAACATCCATAAACTATTAAAAATGTAAAAACCCACAGAACTATTATTCAGGTTTCCTTCACGTAAACTCATCTGAACTGAAATAAATATTATTTTTAACGACTTTTTAAAAAAATAGTCTCTAGTAAAGTTTAAACTGCTCAATAGTATCCATATGTGAACAAAGGGAAATTGCCATAAATCATATAATATTAGCTTAAATAAATTAAGTGCAAGAAAACAATAAATAAAATTTTATCTGTACTTCAAAAAACAAATCTAAAGCAAACTTGACAGATGGCAGCGAGGGGAGTGCATTGCCCCCGTGTGCTGTGTCACTGTGTGGGAGTATGACAAGTCAGGACGGCTAAAGGCTATCTTGTTAGGAATTTCCAGCAATAGTGGGGTGCTCCGGAACCTGGAGGAAGGATTTCCATCGCACGAGGATTGGCTACGGGGACTCAAACGCGAGAGATTTGTCGCACGGAGGGTAACACTGCTTATTCAGCAAATCGCCCCGCGGCTAGAGTCTGCAGCGCGCACTGGGAAACGAGGAGATAGCGACACAGGGATACAGCGCTGCAGTTTCTGCCGGCCGTGCAAGCACCATACTCAGGGCTGAATTCTGGGTTCGAGACGGGGGAAGGAAGCGGTCCATTTTGGTTCTCCACACCGGTCAGACCACAGAGGAGGCCAGTGGCCACCATGTTGGAGAGCTGACATCACCATCCCTGTTTTCGACTGACCGCAGCTCATTCAGCCATAGAACAGGTAATTTCAGGCTGCCATTCGCCTGCGGCTTGCGGACAGATTGCTCGGGCTCAGTGCCTGGGTGCTTCTTGGAGCCTGCTCTTATCAGAGCGTACACAGAGCACGGAGCGGCCGAGTTCCGGCTCCCGGAACTGCCCTGGCCCAGGGCTAGGAGCCCGCGGAAACTGCTTCTCGGTCCGGGTCCTGCTGAGGGCCGGTCAGGACTCACCCGTTGCTTTGGTTGCCCGGCAAGGGGAACGAAATGCTGCCATTCGCATAGAATACCAACATGGCAGAGATATGATGTCATCAGAAAGCGGTGGAGGAGAGAACTTCATCAATACCAGCGGCGACAGAAACAGTTGGTCTCCTGGTAGGGGGGGTGAGGCACACACACCCGAGTCTCTCTCGATTTGTCCTCGAGCCAGAGGGGAGGAGCCGGGCCACCGCCAGCGCCCGGAGCAGGCCCAGAGGCTCGCCGGCATGGTGATCATGTGACCCCAATTGGAGAGGGGGCGGAGCGGCGCCGCCACCTGCGCCCGCAAGGTGGGCAGACCCTCGACCCAGTGGTACACGGGCGTGGTAGGAGGGACAGGGCAGAGCCGCCGCCTGCGCCTGCAAGGTAAGCAGACCTGTGACAGACTGGCGGGTCAGGCCCAGCGGCCTGCCAGCGTGGTACACACGTCACCCCAACTGGAGTAGGGGCAGAGCAGATCCTTCGCCCACGCCCGGATCAGGCCCTGCCGATGTGGTGGTCACGTGACCCCAATTGGAGTGGGGGCGGAGCGGAACCGCCACCCATGCCCGCAGGGTGAGCAGACCTGTGACCAACCTGCAGATCAGGCCTAGCAGTCCGCAGGCGTGGTAGGAGGGGCAGGGCAGAGCTGCCGCCAGCGCCTGCAAGGTAGGCAGACCTGCGACACACCGGCGGATCAGGCCCCGGAGCCTGCCGGCGTGGTACACACGTCACCCCAATTGGAGTAGGGGCAAAGCAGAGTCGCCGCCCGTGCCAGGAATAGGCCCAGCGACCTGCTGGCGGGGTAGTCACGACACCCCAATTGGAGTAGGGGCAGAGCAGAGCCATCACCCGTGCCCGAAAGGTGGGCAGACCTGCGACCGACCAGCAGTACAGGCCCTGTGGCCTGCCGGTCCGACAGACATGTCACCCCATTTGGAGTAGGGGCAGAGCAGAGCCGCCGCCCGCGCCTGCAGGGTAGGCAAACCTGCAACCGACAGGCTGATCAGGCCCGGTGGCCTGCCGGCGTGGTACACTCGTCACCCCAATTGGAGCAGGGGCAGAACAGAGCTGCCGCCAGCGTCCAGAACAGGCCCAGTGACCTGCCAGCATAGTAGTCACAACACCCCAATTGCAATAAGGAGATAGCAGAGCCGCCGCCAGCGCCTGCAAGAAAGAAACGCAAGCAGTATGAAAAGACAAGGAAAGAAAGGACCACAAGCAATGCAGGTCAACGCAACTTTAGAAGAGGTAACAGCTGCAGCAGATGGAATGTCAGATAAAGAATTCAGGATATACATACTTCAGATGATCTGGAGTATCAAGGAAGACATTAGACAGCAAAATCAGACAATGAAAGATCACTTCGACAATGAATTACGCAAACAAATCCAGGAAGAAAAGGATCAACTATACAGGGAGATAGAGGTTATAAAAAACAAACAAACAGAAATCCTAGAAATGCAGGAAGCAATAAACCAACTTAAAAACTCAATGGAGAATACTACCAGCAGAGTAGAACACTTAGAAGATAGAACATCAGACAATGAAGACAAAGTATTTCAGCTGGAAAAGAACATAGACAGCTCAGCAAGACTGTTAAGAAACCATGAGCAGAACATCCAAGAAATATGGGATAACATTAAGAGACCAAACTTAAGAGTCATTGGGATACAGGAAGGTACAGAGCTCCAAACCAAAGGAATGAGCAGTCTATTCAATGAAATAATAAGAGAAAACTTCCCAGACTTGAAGAATGAGACAGAATCCCAAATCCTAGAAGCCTACAGGACGCCAAATGTGCAAAATCATAAGAGATCCACACCTAGACACATTATAATGAAGATGCCCAACATACAGAATAAGGAGAGAATTTTAAAAGCTACAAGAGAAAGGAAGCAGATTACATTTAGGGGTAAGCCAATCAGGATAACAGCTGATCTTTCAACACAGACTCTGAAAGCTAGAAGATCCTGGAATAACATATTTCAAACACTGAAAGAAAATGGGTTCCATCCAAGAATTGTGTATCCAGCGAAATTAACCTTCAGGATGGAAGATGAAATTAAAACCTTCCATGATAAACAAAAGTTTAAAGAATTCGCAGCTAGAAAACCATCTCTTCAAAACATCCTCGGCAAAACAATACAGGAAGAGGAAATGGAAAAATAACAATGAAAACCAACAGTGGGAGGTAGGACAGTAAAGGGGGGGGGAATAATCAAAGAGGAAAACAAACCATGTTTAGTAACATAAATAAACAAATATGGCTGGAAGAACAACCCATATCTCAATAAGAACCCTAAATGTTAATGGCTTAAACTCACCAATTAAGAGACACAGGCTAGTAGAATGGATCACAAAACAAGACCCAACAATATGCTGCCTACAGGAGACGCATTTGATAGGAAAAGACATACATAGGCTGAAGGTGAAAGGTTGGGAAAAATCATATCACTCATATGGACTTCGGAAACAAGCAGGAGTGTCCATACTCATATCAAATAAAATAGATTTCAAGCCAAAGTTAATCAAAAGGGATAAAGGGGGACACTACATACTGCTTAAGGGAACCATACACCAACAATACATAACAATCATAAATATTTATGCCCCAAACAATGGTGCAGCTATGTTCATCAAACAAACTCTTCTCAAGTTCAAGAGTCTAATAGACCACCATACAATAATCATGGGAGACTTCAACACACCTCTCTCGCCACTGAACAGATCTTCCAAACAAAAGTTGAATAAGGAAACTATAGAACTCAATAACACAATTAATAACCTAGACTTAATTGACATATATAGAATATACCACCCAACATCAAGCAGTTACACTTTTTTCTCAGCAGCACATGGATCCTTCTCAAAAATAGATCATATATTATGTCACAGGGCAACTCTTAGACAATATAAAGGAGTAGAGATAATACCATGCATCTTATCTGATCATAATGGAATGAAACTGAAAATCAACGATAAAAGAAGGAAGGAAAAAGCATACATCACTTGGAGAATGAACAATAGGTTACTGAATGATCAATGGGTTATAGAAGACATCAAGGAGGAAATTAAAAAATTCTTAGAGATAAATGAAAACACAGACACAACATATCGGAATCTATGGGACACATTGAAAGCAGTTCTAAGAGGAAAATTCATTGCTTGGAGTTCATTCCTTAAAAAAAGAAAAAACCAACAAATAAATGATCTCATACTTCATCTCAAAATCCTAGAAAAAGAAGAGCAAAACAACAGCAAAAGAAGTGGAAGGCAAGAAATAATTAAAATCAGAGCTGAAATTAATGAAATCGAAACAAAAGAAACAATTGAAAAAATTGACAAAACTAAAAGTTGGTTCTTTGAAAAAATTAAAATCGACAGACCCTTAGCCATGCTAGCGAAGAGAAGAAGAGAGAGAACTCAAATTACTAGCATACGGGATGAAAAAGGCAATATCACAACAGACACTTCAGAAATACAGAAGATAATCAAAAACTATTTTGAATCCTTATACTCCAATAAATTAGAAGATAGTGAAGGCATAGATAAATTTCTTAAGTCATATGATCTGCCCAGATTGAGTCAGGAGGATATAGACAACCTAAACAGACCAATATCAATTGAGGAAATAGAAGAAACCATCAAAAGACTACCAACTAAGAAAAGCCCAGGACCGGATGGGTATACAGCAGAGTTTTACAAAACCTTTAAAGAGGAACTATTACCAATACTTTTCAAGCTACTTCAGGAAATAGAAAAAGAGGGAGAACTGCCAAATTCATTCTACGAGGCCAACATCACCCTGATACCTAAACCAGACAAAGACACTTCAAAGAAAGAAAACTACAGACCAATATCTCTAATGAACCTAGATGCAAAAATCCTCAATAAAATTCTGGCAAATCGGATACAAAAACATATCAAAAAAATTGTGCCCCATGATCAAGTACGATTCATCCCTGGGATGCAAGGCTGGTTCAATATACGGAAATCAATAAATGTTATTCACCACATCAATAGACTTAAAAATAAGAACCATATGATCATCTCGATAGATGCGGAAAAAGCATTCGACAAAGTACAGCATCTCTTTATGTTCAAAACTCTAGAAAAACTAGGGATAACAGGAACATACCTCAATATTGTAAAAGCAATCTATGCTAAGCCTCAGGCTAGCATCATTCTGAATGGAGAAAAATTGAAGGCATTCCCTCTAAAATTGGAACAAGACAGGGATGCCCTCTCTCACCACTTCTGTTCAAAATAGTTCTTGAAACACTGGCCAGAGCAATTAGACAGACGAAAGAAATTAAAGGCATAAAAATAGGAAAAGAAAAACTTAAATTATCATTATTTGCTGATGACATGATTCTATACCTAGCAGACGCAAAAGGGTCTACAAAGAAACTATTAGAGCTAATAAATGAATTCAGCAAAGTGGCAGGATATAAAATCAACATGCATAAATCAAAGGCATTCCTGTATATCAGCGACAAATCCTCTGAAATGGAAATGAGGACAACCACTCCATTCACAATATCTTCAAAAAAAATAAAATACTTGGGAATCAACCTAACAAAAGAGGTGAAAGACTTATACAATGAAAACTACAGAACCCTAAAGAGAGAAATAGAAGAAGATCTTAGAAGATGGAAAAATATACCCTGTTCATGGTGTGAATCAGGCGGTATAGCGATACCAGACTTCAAACTATACTACAGAGCAATAGTAACAAAAACAGCATGGTACTGGTACCAAAACAGGAGGGTGGACCAATGGTACAGAATAGAGGACACAGAAACCAATCCACAAAACTACAACTATCTTATATTTGATAAAGGGGCTAAAAGCATGCAATGGAGGAAGGATAGCATCTTCAACAAATGGTGCTGGGAAAACTGGAAATCCATATGCAACAAAATGAAACTGAATCCCTTTTTCTCGCCATGCACAAAAATTAATTCAAAATGGATCAAGGAGCTTGATATCAAATCAGAGACGCGCCGTCTGATAGAAGAAAAAGTTGGCTACGATCTACATACTGTGGTGTCGGGCTCCGAATTCCTCAATAGGACACCCATAGCACAAAAGTTAATAACTAGAATCAACAAATGGGACTTACTCAAACTAAAAAGTTTTTTCTCAGCAAAAGACACAATAAGAGACGTAAATAGGGAGCATACACCCTGGGAACAAATCTTTACTCCTCACACTTCAGATAGAGCCCTAATATCCAGAGTATACAAAGAACTCAAAAAATTAGACAATAAGAGCACAAACAACCCAATCAACAAATGGGCCAAGGACCTGAACAGACACTTCTCAGAGGAGGACATACAGTCAATCAACAAGTACATGAAAAAATGCTCACCATCTCTAGCTGTCAGAGAAATGCAAATCAAAACCACCCTAAGATACCATCTCACTCCAGTAAGATTGGCAGCCATTATGAAGTCAAACAACAACAAGTGCTGGCGAGGATGTGGGGAAAAGGGTACACTTGTTCATTGCTGGTGGGACTGCAAATTGGTGCAGCCAATTTGGAAAGCAGTATGGAGATTTCTTGGAAAGCTGGGAATGGAGCCACCATTTGACCCAGCTATTCCCCTTCTTGGTCTATTCCCTAAAGACCTAAAAAGAGCATGCTACAGGGACACTGCTACATCCATGTTCATAGCAGCACAATTCACAATAGCAAGACTGTGGAACCAACCTAGATGCCCTTCAATAGATGAATGGATAAAAAAAATGTGGCATTTATACACAATGGAGTATTACTCTGCATTAAAAAATGACAAAATCATAGAATTTACAGGGAAATGGATGGCATTAGAGCAGATTATGCTAAGTGAAGCTAGCCAATCCCTAAAAAACAAATGCCAAATGTCTTCTTTGATATAAGGAGAGTAACTAAGAACAGAGTAGGGACGAAGAGCAGGAGAAGAAGATTAACATTAAACAGGGATGAGAGGTGGGAGGGAAAGGGAGAGAGAAGGGAAATTGCATGGAAATGGAAGGAGACCCTCAGGGTTATACAGTGGAGGGGGTAGAGAGAGAGGAGGGGAGGGGAGGGGAGAGGAGGGGAGGGGGGATGGTGGAGGATGGGAAAGGCAGCGGAGCACAACAGACACTAGTATGGCAATATGTATATCAATGGATGTGTAACTGATGTGATTCTGCAATCTGTGTATGGGGTGAAGGTGGGAGTTCATAACCCTTTTGAATCAAAGTGTGGAATATGATATGTCAAGAAATTTGTAATGTTTTGAACAACCAACAATAAAAAATTAAAAAAAAAATAAAGCAAACTTGAGGCAGAAGATAAGCTTATAAAACAGTGACTAAGCAGAATGGCTGAAGTATGACAGAGTGAGAGTTAGATATCAACGGACATTGGAAGGAGACAATAAACTGCAACTCGTATGTTTGGGGCGGCTCAATGATAGACCCTACAGAAGAATTAGAGGTTATACTCCATTTATGTATGATGTGTCAAAATGTATTATACTGTCATGTATAATTAATTAGAACAAATTAAAAAAAAATAGACTCTAAAGAAGCTATGTTATGTGATTACTGCATATGATCTCTGCTAAAGCCATTTTGGAATTTATAACAGGGCAATCATAACATAAAATCAACTTTATCTCACAAAATTTCAAGCCTCCCAGTATAGCACCTCCTCCAGAAATCTGGACCTTTGGAAAAAAAAAAATTTCTAGACTACTTTGTCTTCATTGCTGCTAGGCATCAACCATTTTGTTTCCCCTCCTGATTCTGTTAGAGTGATATTTCTTCTTACTGACAATTTCAAAAGTTCTGGGGAGGCAAGTCCAGCAAGGGGACCAGACATGCTGATGGCCAGAGACAGAGTGTCTAGTGTGAGCCAACGTGCCAGCCCTGACCTATTGCTCTGTGAAATCTATGGCAAGCCACGGAAGGCCAATGAAAAGTGCTTTTATCTCTTCCAAATATGTAAAGTAATGGATTAATTCTTATAAAAATATTTTTAATTATACATGGACAAAATATCTTTATTTTGTTTATTTATTTTTATGTGGTGCTGAGGATTGAACCCAGTGTCTCACATGTGCAAAGCAAGCACTCTTCCACTGAGCTACAACCCCAGCCCTGAATTAATTCTTTATTAACTTACATAATATTTATTTATTTAGCATTCAACAACTTTATTTCATGTTCTGTGCAAGGGTAACCAACTAAGCAGATAAAGTCTTTGAATATAAGATTTTGTGGCACCAAGGACTATAAAAACTACAATCAAGCTTTCTATAAATTTTCTTTTAAATTTCAAACTCTTCACTCAGGCTTGGATGCATGTGACTTCCTTTGTCACTTGCTAGCATATTCAGAAATACCTGTTCCTCTTTCCTTTGACTTTTAAATAAATGAGTTAATCCAAATCTTGTTTCATGCTCTAGCTGTTAGCTTCTTTCCATAAACTCTTGATCACCCAGAGGAAAAACACCCCAACCCATCTTTCCAATCTTTCCAGCCTCAGACATGTTTTAAATATTCCACCAAACACAGATTTGGTATAAAATGGTATTTTTATTATGAGTGGTTTTAATGAAATGATTTCTGTGATTAGGTAGAAAACTTGTAAATACAAAATCTGATGATTTATATTAAGAGATATCCTTATGTTCCAGGCAAATATTCAGAAATCACCACCTGGAAAATTCATTTTAAATTAAAAAAAATATTTGAATACTCTCATCAAAATACGAAGTTAATTACAGAGGGGCAAAAACAAGATCATCTTCAGATATTCATTTTGCAGCAGTAAATATCATTAAATACAGAAGCAATTGACAGGAAAGAATGTGGTCCAAGTTTATACATCTCCAAAAACATTAGCATATGAAAACTACAAAAGATATTTAAATCATATAATTTATTGAATACTGACAGCCATATTTTTTGTTTTCCAAAATGGCTAAAATATGTTATTTATGATAATCAGTAAGTATTGAGTTGTGAAAAATTACTTTTCCACATAACTTGAATAACTTCTTTTGGAAGATACAGAGGACAGTCAACAAATACTCAGTTTTGTAAACTTTAGGATAATTTCCAAACTTGATATTCCACTTATGTGAATTATGTTCTAAAAACTGACTCTGAAAATAAATTTTATTATAAGGTATTTCCTTTTAATATTAACAAATGTTTGGAATAAATTGCACATTTAGAATAGAATTATGACCATCAATCAACACTGTGGAAAACACATATTATAATCATCATGCACAGTGTACAAAGGGAAGGTTAAAAATGCCATTAGAAATCTCTTTTTGGCAAATACTTAATGCTTTCATTCACAACACAGAATTTTAGAATGCTATGGTGAACCCATCAAATTTATTTCTAATATTGTGGAATAAAACATGTTAGAGGCACTAAACTTAGTATGGTGTAGAAAATAAATGTTCTTTGCATTACTTATTTGGTAGCATGTAATGAATAAATACTTATTGGAATTTATATCTCCCACAACCTAGCATTGATGAAAAAAAATATTAGGACATAATCTAAATGGATAAAAAAGTAACATTTTATTTTACAAAGTATTGTCAAATGTTTTGGAAAAAATGAGATATTCCAGTTGTACCATGAAAACTATTGGCATTTTGTGAAAATGTCATAAATTTAAAAAATTCAAATAACAAATCCGTCTCACCATATAACTTATATTCTCCTGAATAGTTAGGTAATTTTCTGAAATAATTGTCTTGCAGCAAGAATGTGAGTTCTGGATGATTTTGAGTAATCTGAGGCTCATTGAAGAAAATGATTACATCTCAATCCAACAATTGTACTCACTGGGAAATTCTACTTTCACCATTCCAATTACTTCACTAAATTAGACTTTTACCCCCTTCTTACTCCTGAATTACTCTTTCTTCTATTTTATTTTCCCTTCTGAATTCTATTATTCTTGTGTATAAATTACTGTCACACTTGTATTTCCTGCCATTTTCATTCCTCCCTATCACATTTGGAAGTATCCTATTTAAAGTCTTACTTTTCAAAAAAAGTAGAACTCTTCCTGTGAATCTCTCAATTTAGTCATGAAATGCTAGCTTTCTTATCTCAAAAGATCCTAGTATATCCCTCCATTGAGTGCTTTTAACTAGACTGGAACAAGATTATTAATAAGTTAAAAGAGTTGCTATTCATTATGACTTTACATCTCCTTAACATGTTTAGTACCAAATGATGAATGGATAAAAAAAAAAAGAAAAGAGAAAAGGAAAGGAAGAAAGATTGCTTTTACTCTGCCTTGGACTTTTTCTTTTCTCTCTTTTCTAGAATCTCTACTCATGAAATTCCTTGCAGTGCTTATTCTTGATCTTCTTGAAGAACAACTTCTATTTCTCTATTTTAAATATTTAACATACTAATATTTCCAAAGATTCTTGTTCAGATTTACAAAGTTTCCATCTTAACTTTTTCTTTTCTCTAGCTGTTTTTACTGTCTTCCTTATGCCACATGTGTCTATTCTTTCTCCATAAGATGCCCAGTTTTTACAGACAAAATGTCCCTTTTAACTGCTATTATTCTTGAATTTTTAATAAACATCTCTAATACCAAAATAACATTTTTAAAAAATTTTTTTGTTCTATTCATATCCCTTTCCATATGTTGTGTTTTCTGGAAAATGCTCTCTGAGGTAAATGTTTAATGTTAAAATATTTATATGAAAGTAGCTTTGGACTTTGTCCTTTCAGAAGGCATAAGAGAAGCAGGATTACACAGAAGTGACATGCAATATAGGCCTGATGAGAGCACTGGACACTGAGAATGAGTTTAGGGCTAAGAAGACCCATCAGAGTTGTCCTGTATTGGGTAAAGATAGACCACCATACCCATGAGTCTTGGCACATGGTCATCTCAGAAAGACCTTGAGCATGGCAGCTCTCTGATGGGGAGACCTCTGAAGAGCTGACAGCTGCAATCTGAATTTTTTCTCAGTATTTGGATCTAAGTCCATCCTTAATGTTAAAGAGCAAGTTTCAGCCAATGTTCATTACACAACTTGCAATTCCTTTCCTAGTATTAAAAGACATTATCATTCCTTCAAGCATGCCATTTACTAGCTATGTCTTCACCTAAATCAAATTTACTGATGTGTCTAAATATCACGTAATATACATGGATATTTTAAAATAAACATTTAGTCAAGAATAATTTAAGCTAACAGAAAAATTACAAAAATATTACAGAGAAGTTTCAGGTATAAAATGTGCCTGTCCCATTTACTAATCATCTGTGCTAGGGCCATGAGATAGACTTCCAAGAGACTAAGGAAGAGCCCAGAGATGGGGTATGAGATAGAGATTTACTGAGAAATGCTTACATAGGAGACCTTGTAGCAATAGGCTGGACAAGTGTTTCACCAGAAGATCCAGAGGCTATAAGCTCTACAGGTACTTTGCCAGAAAGCCCTGTGGTGACAGACTGGACCTCTGCTGTACACAGTGCCTCTAGTACCTCACCAAAAAGTAGCACCTTCTATCCCTCTTCACATTTTGTCCAGGAGTAGGCGCCTGGATGAGCATTTTCCTCTCCACAGTATTCTAGTCCACACCAGTTATCATAGGGAGGGGGTGCGGTTAGATAAGCAGCATCAGCTTAGCTTTCTTTGTTTCATTGTTTGACCAGAATCTCAAGGAACTGCTATCCTGGCATACTTGTGAAAAATTAGCTTTTTACAGATAACACTAATTTGCTCTAATTACTAAAGATACATGAGAAAACACAGTGTCCTTCAAGATAATATATATCTGGACATTCCACTCCAGATCTACTTTCTTTTTTCCTTAACTAAACTGGTGTTTTCTGAACGTAAAGAGAAATTCAGGGATGTGATGTTTTATTTTCCCACTGTTTTTTTTTTTTTTTTAAAGGATAACACAGTGCCATAAAGCCATAGAATATAGGAATATATCATTAATGAAAGGAACATTTTGAGACATTGATGTTCACTGCCAGCTTTCCCTACTGTTAACATTTTAAAATGACATGGCACATTTAATAAATAGATTAATAAATTTATTCATTAATAATATATGCATAATATTAACATAATAAATATGCTTTTAATATAACACTATTCTATTATATATTAATAAAATATATGTACACATTTAATTTTGAAGGAGTGCATGATTTAGAGTACTGAATTGTTTTCAAGAACAGGAGGTAGAAGTGATTAGAGGGCAAATGCCAGAAGTCACAATTTGGGGAGTAGGGAAGTTATTTACGGTGTATGTAGTGCTGTTGGTACAATGCTTGGCAGATATTAAATGCTCATAAGATATTAGCCACTATCAATGTTTAAAATTATTTATTTTTAAGAATGTTTCATAGTAATTTCAAAGTGAATAAAATAATATTGATTTGTTCTTGTTAACTAAAGTTCATACTTAAGATTTCCTTAGTTCTTACCTCTTTTTTTTCTTTTACTATTTGTTTCAGTAATCTATTCAAGAAGCTTTATAACAATTAGTAGTCACGACTTTCAAGCAGTGATGGCTTCTTATGTTTTTCTTTGATGAGCTTGACATGTTTAAAGATGATTTTTTTTAATGTTAAGCTAAACAGTTTATATTCATGCCTCTAGCACTGTTTCATTACCATACAGACTATTCTAGCTTCATTTTTTTTGCACATCTGTAACCTCCCTCTTCAATAATAAGAAATCTGGTTCCCATCATGAGTCATTTCTTTACTTAACTGTTCTATCCTAGTATACATATATGGTGGACATATTTTATCAATGAGAGTACAGTGATCGTATGCAGTTCTCTCTCTCTCTCTCTCTCTCTCTCTCTCTCTCTCTCTCTCTTTGTGCTTAGTCTTACAGAACTCACATTTGTGCAAAGGTACTTCAGTTAACATCCTTTCCCCCCACCTTAATTTTTTAAAATTTTAATTTGTTATAGATGACAACAGGATGCATTATAATTCATATAGCACATATAAAGCACAATTTTTCATATCTCTGGTTGTACACAAAGTAGGGTCACTTCCTTTATGTCTTCATACATGTACTTAGGGTAATGATGACCATCACATTCCACCATCTTTCCTACCCATTTCCCCTCCTTCTTCATTGAGAGTTTTGCATACTGTAAAATCATTTGTCACATTTTATATTCTATCCCGGGATCCCCAAATACTAAATGATTGGTTTTTAATGTGTATATATTAAGGTTCACTCTTTGTTTTGTAAACTTCTATGAGTTTTGAAAAATGCAAGGTATCATGCCTCTATCATTAAGCTATCATACAGAATAGTTTTACAGAGATAAGAACTCACTTGTACTTCATCTGTACAACCTTCTCCTCTCTTTGAACCTCAAACAGGCTGACTTTTTGCATGCATTTAAGGTTCATCTATCTATGTCTTGTCATAACTTGATTGCTTATTTATTTTTATTGCTGAATAAAATTTCATTGTATGATTATGCTAAAGTTTAATTTATTCATCTTTTGAAAGACATCTTACTTGCTTCCAATTTTTGATGAGTATAAATTAAATTGCTATAAACACACTTGCAGGTTTTTGTGTGAAGACGCATTTTCAGATTGGTTGAGTAAACTCTTAGGGACACAAAGGTTTATGTTCACCTTGATATGAAAATGTCAAACTTTCTTGCAAAGTGGATGTACTACATTGCATTTCCAGTAATAAAAGAGAATCCCTATACCTCTTCATCTTTTCTTGCACTTGGTATGATTAGTTTCCTTGTTATTGTTTTTTACTCTTTGATGTTGTAACTTTAGCCATTCTAATAACTAAAGATATCTAATTGCTGTTAAATTTTGCAATACTCAAATTGCAAATGAAATTGAGTATAATTTCATATGCTTATTACATGGTGCTTTTGGTTAGGTGTCTGAATGTGTTAGGTGTTCTGAATATGTACCTTTTTAAAATTGATTTCTAATTTTTTACTTTGAAAAAGTTACATATTTTCAATTTAAATTCGTTATAAATATGTATTTTGTAAATATTTTCTTTCAGTATACAACTTATTTTTATATTTTCTTAATATTTTGTCTTTTGCAATATGAAATTTTTAATTTCAATGAAGGCTAACTTAAATATTACAACTCTCATTCATAATGCTTTTGGTGTTTTGCATAAAATCCATTTCCAAATTCATAGTTTCATACATATTCTCCAGTTTTATCTAGAAAATTTTATTTGTGCATTCATTACATTTCATCAATTCATTTTCAGTTTCTTTTTGTGAAAAGTGTTAAGTTTTTTGCTTAGATCCATTTACATATATTTTTTGCACACATATGTTTTAAAACCATCTGTTGTGAAAGCTATTCTCTCTCCAGTTAATTGACTTCATCACATATCAGTTGCCCTTTGCTATGATTTATTTCCAAAATGTCTATTATATTCCAAAGATTCGTGTGTTCATTCTTTCACTGAGACCATTCTCTATTTAGCACTATATAGCTTGAAAGCAAGTCTCAAATAGGGTAAAAATCTAACTTTACTTTTTCTTTCAAAGTTCAATCAAAGATCCTCCATTCTCCCCACATCCCTCCCTCCTATTATGGATCAGCATCCACTTACTGGAGAGAACATTCAGCCTCTGGTTTTTTTTTTTGGGGGGGGGGGGGAGATTGGCTTACTTTGCTTAACATGATATTCCTTCAGTATTATATTGGTTAATGTAGAATGTTTGTAAATATATATATATATATATATATATATATATATATTCGTACAGATTTTTGACCCAAGTGTACCATTTTTCTGTTTGATATTAGTATGAATGGTATTGTTTTATTTCAAATGATATTCATTAGTAGTATGTATGAAAAAAATGACTTTTGTATTTACACTTTATATCTTGAAAACTTCCTATAATTTCTAATTTGTTACAATATTTTTTACAATATTTTATCGACTAATTGGGATTTTCATCATAATTGTCATCTGCAATTTTAAACAGGTTTTATTTCCCTCTCTTTTTATATAGCTTTCCTTCCCGTGTTTTGTCTTATTAAATAGTCGTGACTTTCAGTACAATTTTCAGTAAGAAAAGGAGAGTGGCATCTTTTCCTTGTTGTAATCTCCAAAATAAATTGTCCAGTTTCTCACCATTTGCTATGACTTCTGCAGATATCCTGCTTCTATTGCTAGCTACCTGAGAGATTTTAGCATGAATTAGGGTTACATTTGGTAAAGTTATTTTTAAAAAATCTATTGATACAACCATATGTTTCTTCTTTAACTTCTTTTAAAATAATTTTTTGTACTTGTATATGGACAAAGTGCATTTATTTTATTTGTTTATTTTTTATGTGGTGCTGAAAATCAAACCCAGTCCCTCACACATGCGAGGCAAGCATTCTGTCAATGAGTACAGCCCCTTCTTTAACCTCTTTATAAGGTGAAATCCCTAAATTATTTTATTTGTTCTTTTTAGTTATACATGTCAGGAGAGTCAATTTTGACATATTTGTGCAAACATGAAGCTTAAATTATTTTTTTAATGCTGAACCAGTCAGGGATATATAGCATAACTTCTGGTATCTTCATATATTGTTGTATTTTATTTAGTAATATTTAGTTTCTTTTAGAGGCATCTGAGTTCTTGAGAGGTATTGATTTAACTTCTTTTTTTAATCTGAATTTGCTTTTATTTTTTAAATACATGACAGCAGAATGCATCACAATTCTTATTATACATCTTTTTCATACAAGAGCACAATTTTTCATACATCTGGTTGTATTCACCAATTCATGTCTTCATACATGTACTTTGGATAATGATATTCATCACATTCCACCATCATTGCTAACCCCCTGCGCACTCCCTTCCCCTTCCACTCCTCTGCTCCTCTATTCCTCCCATGCTCCCTCTGCCTACCCCACTATGGGAAAAAGTCATACACAGACTGAAGGTGAAAGGTTCGGAAAAATCATACCACTAACTTCTTTTTTCTTGCAATCTCTCTAATTTTAGTATTAGTGTTATGTTGGCATCACAGAATGAGGTAGAAAATACTCCTTTCAATTTTACTTTCTAGAAAAGTTTGTTGATAATTGGTATCATTTCTTCCTTAAATGATTGGTACAATTCATAGTAAATTGGGCTTGGCACTTTCTGTTTGAAGGCACTTTGTGTTTTAGCACTTTTATTATTTTTCATTGTTTTCTTCTTTTGTTATTGGTTTTCATAATATGAATAAACCATTTTTATGTCTATTTATGATTAATTTCAAAGAACTATTGGATTCACTACTTTTTGTCTCTTTGATCCCTGTTGCTGACTTCATTTACTTTTGTTCCTGCCATATATTTAATCTTCCACTGTGGTATTATCTGTTCTTCTTTTTATGTTTCCTGAAGTAGGTATGTTTCTGATTTGAGATGAATTTTCTTTATTTTTCCTTCTATATATTTATTGCCTTTGAAAATTTGAGTTTTATAAGTATGCATAAAGGTAGAACTAACAATGTATAGTCATATATGCATGGATTAATTTGGTCAATTTTATTCCACAGCACTTCCCTTTTCCTGTCCCACTTCCTCCTCCTTCAATCCTATTCCACTATTGTATTTTCATGGGATTCCCACTACTTTATTTTCTAATTTCTCTCTTGCTTCTGCATGTAACAGAAAACATTTAATCTGTGGCTTTCTGACTGATTTATTTCATTTGACATCATGTTCAGTTGTAGTTATTTACCAGCAAATGCCATAATTTCATTTTTCTTTATGGCTGAGCAAAACTCCATTGTGCATAAATGCCACATTTTCTTTATTCATTTGTCTGTTGACAGGCATGGGGTATTCCCATAACTTGACTATTGTGAATTGTGCTTATACAAACATTAATATGCTCATGTTACTATAATATGCTGATTTCAGTTCCTTTGAATAAATTCCACAAAGTAGGACATCTGGATTATACAGTGGTTCCATTATGTAGATTAAAAGGATTTTAAAAAATATAAATCATTAAGAGTGAATTAATTGGGTCATTAAGGCAAAAGAAAAATTGGAATATTCTTTTTTAAGATAGACTTATAGAAATTAATAAATCATAGACTGACTTATGAAAGTGAGAGGAGAGGCAGTGGAAGAGAGCCCTAATAAGGAAGGAAGTGGAGAAGACAAAAGAGAACAAGAAATTTTGCTATTAGAGGGTAAAAGAAGTAAGAGTAATGAAATAATCAAACAAGTAGAGCAAAACAATACCACTCCCAAAAGCCAAACAAGCAAACAATCAGAAAACCAAGCAAACACTACCTCTTACAAAAACAAAAACAAATGGCAAGATGTATTGATAAAAGGAAACGAAAGTATAAAATAGGAAAAATAACATGTATGTATATAAATATATATAAACATGAATTAATCAGCTAATACAAATAAACAACAAAATTTAAAAAATAAATATATTAAAAAAGAAAAAGAAATTCTTAATAGAAAATTATATGTTTTTTTCTACTGAGGTGGCAAAGGTTGTGAATATTTACATACAATTCCAGAATGTTCTTCTGTCCATCACTTCTTGGGCTATTGGCCTCTTAGAACAAGGGCTGAGTGTTATTAAACTTATCCTCCTTTTGTGATTTTTGCCACTCCAATTGCTGGAGTGGCTTGGAAGAGTAGCTGGTTGAAATGGCTCTTAGCTTCTCTACTTACTATCCCAGAGGGATCGGAATTGAAATACCTTCCACTGGAATTTTGTCTATATGTCTTAGATGTCTGCTTTTTCTGGTTGGAAGTGGTGCAGAAATGTTTTTGGGAAGTTCTGAAAGCTGGAATTGAACCCTAAATGGAACTATGGAACTTCATTTTGGGTGCCTACTCCAGAGTGATTAGATATTTGCACCCATATGGCATAGTAGATACCGATCTTTTCTGAGAATCTGGATTTTTTAAATTATTAATTTTTTAAAAATCTATGTATGACAGCAGAATACATTACAATTCATATTAAACATATAGAGCACAATTTTTCATATCTTTGGTTATATACAAGTATACTCACACCAATTTATGTCTTCATAGAGGTACTTTGGATAATGATGGTCATCACATTCCACCATCATTTCTAACCCCATGTCTCCTCTCTTCCCCTTCCACCCCCTGCCCTATCTAGAGTTCATCTATTCCTCCCATGCTCCCCCTCCCTACACCACTATGAATTAGTCTCCTTATATCAGAGAAAACATTTGGCATTTGGTTTGGAGGGATTGGCTAACTTCACTTAGCATTATCTCCTCCAACTTCATTCATTTACCTGCAAATGCCATGATTTTATTCTCTTATTGTTGATTAATATTCCATTGTGTATGAATGCCACATTTTTTATCCATTCATCTACTGAAGGGCATCTAGGTTGGTTCCACAATTTAGCTATTATGAATTGTACTGCTATAAACAATGGGCACCAAAACAGATTGGTAGGCCAATGGTACAGAATAGAGGACACAGAGACTAACCCACAAAATTACAATTATCGTATATTAGACAAAGGTGTCAAAAACATGCATTGGAGAAAAGATAGCCTCTTTAACAAGTGGTTCTGGGAAAACTGGAAATCCATATGCAACAAGATGAAATTAAACCCCTATCTCTCACCATGCACAGAACTCAACTCAAAATGGATCAAGGACTTAGGATCCAACCAGAGACCCTGTGTCTAATAGAAGAAAAAGTAGGCCTAAATCTCCATAATATAGGATTAGGCCCAAACTTCCTTAATAAGACTCCTATAGCACAAGAATTAAAATCAAGGATCAATAAATGGTATGGATCCAGACTAAAAGGCTTCTTTTCAGCAAAAGAAACAATCTGTGAGGTGAATAGAGAGCCTACATCTTGGGAGCAAATTTTTACCCCTCACACATTAGAGAGAGCAACACTCATCTCTAGGCTATATAAAGAACTCAAAAAGCTAAGCACCAAAAAAGCAAATAACCCAATCAATAAATGGGCCAAGGACCTGAACTGACACTTCTCAGAAGATGATATACAATCAATCAACAAATATATGAAAAAAATGTTTGTCATCTCTAGCAATTAGAGAAATGCAAATCAATACTACTCTAAAATTTCATCTCACTCCAGTCAGAATGGCAGCTATTATAAAGACAAACAACAATAAGTATTGGTGAGGATGTGGGGAAGAGGGTACACTCATGCACTGCTGGTGTGACTGCAAATTGGTGCAGCCAATATGGAAAGCAGTATCGAGATTTCTTGGAAAATTGGGAAAATGGAACTGCCATTTGACCCAGTTATCCCTCTCCTCGGTCTATACCCAAAGGACTTAAAAACAGAATACTATGAAGAATCTGGATTTTTAGTGTTTCTGTAGAATTCTATTTTTAGGGAGTTAACTGACTAATCTCAGTGGATGACATAAGCAGATTTCTCATAGCACTCTTCTCCACAAATGGTCTTCCAAGTTTCCTTTCCCAATGTAAACACACCCACCTTTTTATATCTTTGATTCTTTTCAGCTGGCCATTTGTGCTGTGGAGTTCAAAGGGAAAGTGGGTTGTATTCTCCTGACCTCAATTTAATCACACTTGCCTGTTCATTTTAACCAAATTCTTTTCAGTTGATCATTTACAACCCTCCCCCCACTAAAGGAAAGCAGGTGACATTTGCCTATTGAAATGCAATCATGCCCACCTAATTCTATCTACCTAATACTTTTCAGTTGGTAGTTTGCACCACAGAGTTCAAAGAGAGAGCTGGTTAAATTCTACTGATCCCAATGTAATCATACCTGCTCATGCTTTTCAGGTGTATACTACAGAGCTCAAAGGGAGGGAAGTTTTCACTATCTTCAATTTCTGTGTTTTGAATCATTTGAATCCACCATTCTCTGTAAGTGTTTGACTCATTATTGTCTGATTTATCAGGTGCACTTAGGTCTTGCAATAAACACTGGCCATGACAGAGTGGAAGTATTTGCTTCTACTTCAAGTTCGTATTGGAACAAAGCTTAGTATAAAGTCCTCAAGCTGGATCTTCACCTCTTTGCTTACAAGTTGGGAACACAGAGTACATTTCCAACACCAGTTTGCTAAATAGTACAACCTGCCTTCTGCAGGTATTTATGTGCTCAATGAGTCTGCTCTTTCCCTTTGTGTTGCTCCTCTCTTTGTGGTGACATAGCATAACTACTAATGCTCAGCTCAGGGGTATGCCTCTTTATTCTCCATCCACAGCACCAGAATCTTGAAGCCTCTCTCAATCTCTGGCAAAGAAATATTGATTTATAATTATTTTATTCAAATACCCATCCTGTTATGAAGCTGTATGTTAGTCATTTCAATTCTGAATTGCAGAGCAAGAGAGAACTACATCCTTTCTCTACTCCCCAATATTGGAGTTCCCTACCACCTACAGTTTTATTTTTAACATAGGCATTTACAAAGATAATTTTTCTTTAAGCACACCATGTCTCATATCTGCTAAAGTTTGATAGGTCTTATGTTTATTTTCAATATTTTTTGTGAATTTATTTGATTATTTAGGATTATATTTGTTAATCTCCAAATATTCATGGAGTTCCCAAAATTTATCATTTATTGACTTTTTAATATTAATAATTCAAACAAAAGAGCATACTTGGCATGATTTTAAGCATCTTCAAATTATGGAGACATATTTTCTGACCTAACATATGCTATCTAGAGAATACTTTATTGTTATAAAGAATGTATATTTTGTTATTCTTAGATGAATATTTGGTAGATTATCTCTGATGTCTAGTTGATTTATTGGTATTTGTTTTTCATCTTTTTAAAAATTTCCTTGTTGGTATTCTGATACTTTTTCTATATATTGTTGAAGATTACTGATATCTCCCACTGTTGTTTTATTGTCATATTTATTACTTCTCAGATCAATTTTGTAATTTTTGTTTCATATATTTGAATGCTCTTCTCATGAACATATATGTTTATTCTTCTTATATCTCAATAATTTTTATCATTATAAAGTACCCATCTTTCTTGTTACTAATTTATTGTTCTTAAACTCTATTTTGTTTCTATTAATTCAGCTCATTCCTATTACTGTTTGAATGACATATCTTTTTTCATTATTTTAATTTTAACCTATCTTATCTTTGAGTTTGAAGTATAATGCCTTTAAACAGCATAGAGTTTTTTTTTTTTTTTAAGATGTACAGTATGCCTTTATTTTATTTGTTCATTTGTATGTGGTGCTTAGGATGGAACCCAGTGCCTCACACATGCTAGGCAAGCACTCTGCCACTGAGCTACAGCCCTAGCCCTCACATACAGTTTTATCATGTTGCATAGTCTATTCTTATAGGATGCCCTTATAGCTGGGATTTTTAATCTAATTATTTTATTATATATGTGCATATGCATATATGTGCATATATGTATATATACACACACATGCATCACATGCAAATCTACATATATCATAAATTTTACTATTTAAATCATTTGAACTATATATTTCAGTGACAGTACAACCAAAATATTGTTAAATTATCTTTACTACCTCATTCCAGAACATTTCTATCTCCAAACAAGAAATTCCCACACTTTTAACCAGTTACTCATTTTCCCCCCCAATAGTTTCTGGCTATTACAATTTTGCTTCAAGTCTCTCTGGATTTGCCTATTTGGAAATTTTCATATAAATATTCTTATATGTGGTCTTTTACATTGTCTGACTTTTTTCATTTAGCATGTTTTCAAGGTTCATCTATACTGTAATGATTACCAGTATGTAATTCTTTCTTGTAACTGAAAAATTTTCCACTTTGCAGACATATGACACGCATTTATCAAATCATGTGGTGATGGACATGAAGTTGTTTCTTTTTGGCAATTGCTATGAGTATTGCTGGTATGGACATTCATGTATAAAATTTATTTTTAAAATGAATTGCCAGCTTTTGGGTGTATAATTATGTATGTAATTGCTGGATCATACTTTATTTTTGTTTAACTTTTTGAGGAATATCTAAATTGTTTTATTTGTTAGGTACACAATTTAACATTCCCAATGACAATATATGTAGGCTGTAATTATTCCACATTCTCACCAACAAATGTTATTTTTCTTTTATTTTTAAAACCATAGCCATCCTAGTAAATATATAATGATATCTTATTGTGGCCAAATCCACGTATATTGTTACTAATTAGTATATTATTACTAATTATTACTAATAATGGAGTGCTTATATCTATAATTTTACTACTTTTTTGATATGCATTACATATTTTTATCACCTTCCTACTCCCTTCTTTTGTGTTAAATGGATATTCTCTAGTGTGGTATTTTTATTGCCATTTATTTCCTTTTCTACATTTTTTTTTCACTTAATTTCTTAATGGTTGTCTTGGGGATTACAACTAACATCATTAGCTAAATCATTTAATTAATTAATTAATTAATGCTAACTTATTTTCAAAAGTATGCAAAAACACAAATCAAAACTACACTGAAATTTCATTTCACTCTAGTCAGAATGGCAATTATCAAGAATACAAACAACAATATATGTTGGCGACAAATTGAGGTAAAAGTATACTCATACATTACTGGTGCAACTGCAAATTGGTGCAAACACTATAGAAAGCAGTGTGAAGATTCCTCAGAAAACTTGGAATGGAATCACCATTTGATCCTGTTATCCCACTCCTTGGTTTATACCCAGAGGACTCAAAATCAGTATACTACAGTGATGCAGCCACAAACATACAGCTCAATTCACACTAGCTAAACTATGGAACCAACCTAGATGCCCTTCAACAGAAGAATGTATAAAGAAATTGTGGTATATATACAAAATAGAATATTACTCAGCCTTAAAGAAGAATGAAATTATGGCATTTGCAGGTAAATGGATCGAACTGGCAATATCATGCTAAGTGAAGTAAGTCAATCCCAAGGAAGCAAAGGCCAAATGTTTCCTCTGTTATGCAGATGCTAATTCACAATAAAGGGGGCAGGACTAAGGAAGAACAGAGGTACTTTGGATTAGACAGAGGGTAGTAAAGAGAGGGAAGGGGGCAAGGGATAGGAATGATAGCGGGATGAATCAGGAATTATTATCCTATGTGCATATATTATTGCACATCTGTGTACCTCTACATCATGTACAAGCAGAAGAATCAGAAGTTATACTCCATTTATATATGATGTGTCAAAATGAATTCTACTGTCATGTATAACTAATTAGAATAAATTTAAAAATAAGGTGAACAAAAAGTATGGAAAAGCATTGCTGTCATGTAGCTTTCCCCCTTTCCCTTTCTTTGGTGACATTGTACGTGTTCAAACTAGATCATGTTGTATTAGACACTTACAAGCAAAGAATCATTATTGCTTTAGGCAGCTATTGAAAAATTAGGATTAAAAAATTACATACAAATACTCACTTACATGCCTCTTTCATTTACCTATGCAGGTACTTGCCAGTGATCTTTATTTTCCTCAGTACATTTGAATTATTAACTATTGTCTTCTCATTTAATCTGAAGGACTCTTTTCAGTACTTCTAGTAAAACATGTTTTCTAGCAGTTATTTCTCATTTAAAGTTTATTTAAGAATGTCTTAATCCATGTTCATTTTTTAGGGCCACTTTATTTTTATCTTATGGAGTTTCAGTTGACATTTTTTAATTTCAAAAGTTCAAATATATGTTTCCACTAGCTTTCTTTTTTTTCCCCCTCTTTTCCCTTAGTGCTAAGGATTGAACTCAGAGATTCACTCATGCTGAGTAAGTTCACTACCAAACTAAAATCCCAGCCTTTCCCCTCCCATTAACGTCTATGACTGCAAAATCACTGGTAGGAATTTAATTTTTTAAAATTAATTAATTAATTAATTAATTATAATTATGTATATATGACAGCTGAATACATTTTTATTCATTGTATACAATTGCAGCAAAACTTTCATTTCTCTGGTTGTACATGACATAGCATCGCACCACATGTGCAGTCACACATGTACCTAGGGTAATGATGTCCATCTCATGCCACCATTTTTCCTGCCCCTAGATGACCTACAATAGGTGAGTGGATAAAGAAACCATGGCGTATATACACAATGGAATATTACTTAGCATAAAACAGAATAAAATTATGTTATTGGCAGGTAAATGGATGGAATTGGAGAATATCATGCTAAGTGAAGTAAGCCAATCCCTCCCCCAAAAGAAGGAATTCCATTGTTATTTTTACTGAGTGTCCTTTGAACAGGATCAATTGTTACTTTCTGCTACTAAATTACCTTTTTGTTTTTGACTTTGAAGACTTTGGCACTGATGATTCTAAGCTTGTGTTTCTGTGTTTATCTTATTTAAAGTAGGTTGACTTTCTCGGATAGTTAGATTAATGTTCTGCATCAGTGTGTTTTTAAAAAATGTGATTACTATTTTTTCAAATTTTATTTTCTATTCTCTGCACTTGATCTTCTCCATTACTCCCACTTTATTTAAGTTAGCATACTCGATGGCTCTTCATATGTACCTGTTAACACTTGTTTCTTTCTCTTTTTTTGACCTTGATAATGTCAGACCTTTTGTCAACTTTGTTGATTTTTTTTTCTTGCCAGTTTTTACATGCTATTGATTTCCTATAGTGAATTTTTCATTTCTGGCATCATACTTTTTAAATGAACAATTGTTTGGCTATTTTAATCTTCTCTGTCTTTATTCAAATTCTGTTTGGTGATATTTCATTCTCATGGTTTCCATCAGTTCTCTTCTAGTTTTAAACATATTTATTACAATGGATAATTAAAAGTCTTTTTTTAGAAAATATAATGTCTGGGCTTTCTTGAAACAGTTTTGATTCATTGTTATTTTCTGTCTGTATCAGCGCACTTAATAATTCTGTTGGCTATATGTTAAAAACTGGACATCAAAATCAAAACATGGCAATTCTAGAAATTGGTTTGCTTGCTCTGACGCAGCAACTACTGTTGCTGTGACTGTCCTGGTATTTTGAAAGTTGTGAAAATTTGATTTTGACAATTTCTATCAGTGGTTTTGATTGCTTATAAATGTATAAATTTTTGGAGGTTTTTATTCTGCCATTCTAGGATCGATTCCTGCTAGGTTTTATTTTTTTAGTTTTAGTTTGCTTTTTCTTGTGCATGATAACAGTGCTCTCTATTACTTGAATATAGTTGTTGGATAGCAATAATTGGTTCAATATAATTTGATTCATTCTGTTACTCTTTTTTATGCTACATACATTTTGGCTTTTTGATATTTCTTTAATTTAAATTCTTTCAGATTATATATATATATATATATATATATATATATATATATATATTAATGTCTTCACAGTAATAAAATCTATTTTCATTTAAGGTCACAATTTCTGCTTAAAGGAACTTAAAAAAAGAATATTATTTTTAAATTATGAAATATACATTTTTTATATTCAGTCCTAAGAATGAACTTGTGTCTATTAGTTCTTTATTTTATGACAAATGCTTCTGTACTTCTATTGGACCACCTTGTACTGTTTGCTTTATATTTATATATACCTAATCTAGTTTTGTTGTATGCTTCATATAAAAAAGTCATTGTATGAGTAAAAGATCTTGACCACTAGTTTATTTTTGTGAACTCAATTAATGATGCAGTACATTAATAATTTTTCTCTTAACTTTGGTAATTTTGAAAAGTAATATATAGTAGCTATAATTTATTGAGTTCTTACTGTAAGAACCTAGTAAGTCATCCCATTACATCCTTTAGTTCTTATCATTTTTATTCGAAGTAAGAGAAGATGACAAAATGTAGACTGTCAGAAATTCAACTTTTGACATCAACACGGTTGGTATGTATGGCAGGCAAGATTTACTTCTGATCCTCTCTGACTTTGATGCCTATACTTTAATAAGTATCATTTCTGACCCTCCAGGGATTAATGACTTGCACTATCCAAAGGAGAATGTTCATAGCAAAAATGACTATTGATTCTTATTCCTTTTTTTTCCATTTACTTAAATCCATACTAAAGTGTTAGGGAAGTATCACATAAAAAAATATGAAGAGGAATTCGGAAACCTCTAGTTCATTCTCACATAGATGTCTAACCATGAGTGAGGTTGTGAACAATGAATGCCATTGTAGTTAGTTCAGAAAAATAGCTTCATCCTTAAACATATATCACTAGAAGCTAGAGCATTCTTTTGTTCAAATTGTGTAGAATTGCCACCCTTTCAAGAGGATTACTAGCCTATGTTTTCTAAATTTTATCCAAAGAGTCATATTATTAGGTAGAATTTATAAAAGAATCAGCAGGCATCATTTGAGATTGTGCTGATTAATTTTGAATATGCTGCAATAACATTGCTGGATACTTAAGGGTTAGGCTCCACATGAAGCATTATTAAGATTTCTTAACTCTGTAGGTGGCTTATACAACCCAAGTGTATTTATAAGCATCTATCTTTGTCTCTTTCTCTATCTATATATAACCGTATTATGAAAAATATTAAAAACACTCAGTTATTATAGCATTCAGAAATTTTCACAGAACCCAAACATAAATGTATCATTTTATACTTAAAGTCACTAGCCTTTATTCAGATGGCTATTAACCATTATACTTACAGCATTGCTTGAAATATGTTTCTTTTAAGCTTTTAAAAATGGTTGAACTTACATATTCTAGACCTCTACAGCATATATTGTTTGAATAATAAACGTGTACCTAATACCACCATGGTTCCTACAAACATGCACTATCAAGGAATGGAGAAAAGCTGGTTAAAATATGAAGTAGCTGTAGACTCTACAATGTGGTTTTAAATTTCATCAGTATCATTCATGGTATTATACTAATAATATTCTGATATTTTATTATGCTGCATGAATTTTACTAAAAATTTAGACTTCTTAAGCACATTTTCAATAATAATCCCTCAAGCTCAGAGGAAACTATGACAGATGTAACTACATCTATCTCAAAGGCCAAGATACTAAAGCATACATATGAAGATATGCAAATGTGTTTGAACTTAGTAATGAAACCTAGGCCTTAAATTTTTTAGAGTTTTTTTTATTTTTTCCTTTTTTTACATGACAGTAGAATGCATTTTGACATATTATACATACATGGAATGTAACATGTTCTAATTGGGATCCCGTGTCTTGTGATTGAACATGATGTGGTAGGCCATAAATTTTCAACTATACTCTTCTTATATAATTATATATATACACACACACATGAATAAATATATGCACATGATTATTTTCAATATGCATGTATAAATATATACAAACTATAAAATTAATGCACACTTCAATTCATATTTAAATCTATTATACTTAATAGTTAATATTTCTAAACTAATATTAATGTTTAGAATAGAATAATATTAATATTTAGAATGTTTAGGATACTAGAAAAGAAGAGAAATAAGTAGATTGCTAAGACAGAGGCTAATGGGTTGGCTCTGACATCCCTAATTTGTTTTAAAAAGCTGTAGCAAAGCACATTGAAGCTTTGTAATCAGAGCCTCTAAATCTGTACTGGGAAGAAGGACATTGAAATAAAAGATTTAAAGGAGCCAAGAATCTTGAAGTAGGTTTTACTGTATTCCAGCAGGCAATTTTCATAGGGACAAATAGTCTCTGAAACCCTGTGATTTGAGGACCTTTTCAAACAGAAGGTCATCATTAGTCATATAAAAAGAGTTATGGTAACATCTATAGGCAAACCATTCTATCTCCCATGTCTTGATAACAAAGGCTATTTGTTGTTATATACAGTTGAACATGAACAGGATGGAACATTGCTAATGGGCTGAACATAATATATCTTATTAAAAGTAGTATAAGAAATGTCATCATTAATTGCTCTAATAAAGGGCTGTAGTTCATTTTTTTGGGTTATTATTAAAATAAAATGATGTTACATTAGAAAATAAATTAAACAAAAAAACAAACCAAGGTCTGGAAAAAAATAGAAAGAGTTATAAGTTGATGTATGCAAACACTTACATATAAAAACATATATACACAACACATATGCATGAGACATAGATTTGAATCCCAATGCAAATTCTTTTTGTGTAGAAAAGAGAGTGTACTGTCAAAGCCATATTTACTGTGAAAAAGTGAAACAACCATAACTACATATTTATTGCATGTAATTATATTTGTTTTGAACCTATTTTTTAGAAAACAATTTTTTGATTATGCATGGTTTTATAACTAGATTTCTCTACCAAAAAAAAAAGTAAATTTGGCACCAACTTCACATATTCTACTTACTTTCTATGATATTTCCTGATTGTTTTACATCAACGTATCTATCATACTGATATCTGCCCCAGACTCCAGGGCACTATAATGAAAAGCATATTAACCTCAAGGACTCTAAAATTCCCTGAGCATAAACAAAAGAACATCTTTGAACTTCACAGCTGATAGGCACAATATTCTAAATGTCTAAAGGATTTCATGATCACCTCCATCTCTCTCCTTTTACAGATTTCCAAAATACTGGTTTCCTCCTGTTTATTAAAGGAGCAATAGCACACAGATCTTACAGGTGATATACCACATTTTTATTTAAGACAAATTTTTAAGACAGATTTTATGAAATAAGTATATACAGAAGAACTATAATTCTGGGGATCTTCTTCAGAAATATGGTTAGAGATATTGTCACTATTCTTAGAAGCATTAGGGACCTTTAGGCATTAATTTTAGGAAAAAATCATATTCTAAGGAAGATCCTCACATTATTAAATGTTATTACTTAAACCAAATCTCTGGCTCATTACTTTCTAATTTTCTATTTGAAAGAGAAAAATAAAATCATAAATTAAAAAAAATACTTTAGTAATGAACACCAAGAAAATTATTTTTTGCCTATGAAATAGAGGCTAATCTAAAAAAATAACTGATAGAAAGAGCAAGGAGGCCCCATCAACATGAAACTTTTAATTATAAAGTGTGAGACATAAGGATGATAATGAATGTGTGATCAGGTAGGACTTGTTTATTGTGCTGAAAATTTGAGGAACCGGAGTCCATGGTATTGATGGGAAGAGATTTTGAAGCATTCTCATGAAACATATTCTATACAAGGAAGCAGATAATTTATAATTATAGCGAGATCTCCAAGATGGCCCCCTGCATGCAACTCAAAGAAACCTTTACCAGTAGGACAACATTTCTGCGAATTTCAATTCAGTAATTCACATTACTCATATATGTAAGTAGAGGCTTTGTCCCAGCTGTGATAATTATGAAGACATTCAATCACCAGGAACACAATCAGCTTGCTCACTGTCAGAATAATTAAGCTTTATTTTATATCTTAGTGTGAGAATATGGTATGCACCATAAATGGGGGCATTACTATTTAAAAATTGTGAGATAATACCTCTAAGGATTCATATAATGATTATATTCATTTTCTAGGGCTGAATTTACTAAATACAAGAGACTGGCTAGTGTAAACAACCAAAATTTATTTTCTTACAGTCCTAGAGATTGGAAATTAAAAATTGAGGTGTCAGTAGTGTTGAATTCTTCCAAGATCTCTCTTCATATGTTGCAGGTGGCTACTCTGTGCTCTGTCATTGCAGTCTTTGGTCTGTGTGTTTGCAGATCTAGTGTTCCTCTGGGTGTCCAAAGGTTCACTTTCTATAAGGATACATGTCAAACTGAATTTGAATATTGCTAGTAACACCATTTAAAATTAATCAGATCTTTAAAAAACATTTCCATATGTGTCACTTTCTGGTGCTGGGATTAGGACTTCAAAATATGAATTTTGATGGGATGCAATTCAGCCATATTATGTCTGGAAAATATAAGTGACCAATGGCTGAAACAGATTTTAAAAGTTCTTAAAATTATTCTGTTATTTTATTAATCTATGTACCAAAATATATTTCAGTTAATAGAAAAAAAGATTTAAAATTAATAAACTTACATCTTTTTAAGAGTTGACATTTTAAAGGAGGTTGACTTTATATTTTTAAAGCAGGTTTTTTTTTTTTTTTTAAATATTTTTTAGTACTAGGGATTGAACTCAGGGGAACTCAACCACTGAGTCACATCCCCAGCCCTATTTTGTATTTTATTTAGAGACAGGGTCTCACTGAGTTGCTTAGTGTCTTGCCATAGCTGAAACTGGCTTTGAACTGAGGATCCTCCTGCCTCAGCTTTTCAAGACTCTGGGATTACAGGCATGCAACACTGTGCCCAGCTTAAAGCAGTTTTAAATCAACAGAAAAGTTGAAAGGAAGATAGATATTTCACATCAAGATAATGGTACATGAAAACAAACCAACAGATTCATTCCATTTTTTTTTCAAAATTACTTAAATTTTAAAATGAACCAAAAAATTTCCTATTGAGTTAAGGTTCTTATCAGATTAATAACATATAATTTTTTGAAGATCTGTCTTATGTGATCTTCGTATAGCCTGATTTTAAATTATTTTTAAATATAATAAAGTATATTAAATGGCTTTTATGATTAGGGCTCAGTAAAAATTAATAATATGAAAACAATAGGTTTTGTATAACTAGAAAGATTAAGTAGAAATTAAAAGAGAAAAAATACTGTTCTAAGAGGGGGAAAATATCAGAAAAAAGTTTAACAAGATATATGAAAGTTTTAGGTATAAATTTATAAAGAGGCATAAGTAGCATTTTTTTCCTAAAATTAGCAGCATAAGATACTTTAAATACAGAAACTGAAAAGATTTTGGAGAGAACTTTAAATAATGGGTATAAATTATTTCTTAATAAAATAAAAGCTACAAAATTGTTGAAGGGAGAAGGAGAACAATAGACAGGGACTGAAAGACAGATTGAGGCTGAGACCTTGCACCATGATAGGCCCTTACTCCGATAACTATACCTGCCAGTTCTGGCTGTGTATGCACATGTGTGTGTATGGTGGGGGTGGTGTGTGCGCGTGTCTGTGACTATAAAATTATACTAGGGAATTTTATTTATAGAAAGAATGTCTTAAGATACAGCTACTTTTGCCATTACCTGAGCAATTATCTCAAATTTCTAAAATGTCTTTAATTTAAACTTGCTGTTTTTCTTGATAATGCAATTCTGATAATACAAGATTACTTTACATCTCTTTATCTCTAAAATTATATATAATTGTACAATTGCTTTTTATTTCTTCTGTGTTCTCTGTATTCACAAAGGTATAAAAACCATTTCTTTGTGGTAGTCTTAGTTCAAACAAAAAGTTTGAACGTCTGTTTTCTTTAATTTATACTTTTGCCTATTTTTATATTGGCAGCTAAATGTCCTTTCTCCATTTCTTTTCAAGATTATTCCTCTTTCACAGAGGATAGTGCCTTGACAGAAGATAAAGTGCCTTCCTTTTCTTGATGATAATAAGACTTTTAACCCATATGACAGCAGTAAGAGGCAAGTTATACTAGTGCCCTCATTTTGAAGATGACATGGTTCCATGGTTTGTGTTTTCATGTAGTTGTCTACACTGGAGAAATAAAGAGTGATTTATGTGGTATTTATATTATTAAACATTTCTGTGTCATTTAAAAGATCCTTTTGAAATGTCTGCTGTGTGCCCTTATGGAGTGAAAATTAAAGACGAACCTTATGACAAAAATGATGTCTCCTTTCTACTGGTTCAGGGGAAATTGGAGCATAAGTCTATCCTTTCCTTCTATGATTTCAACTTAGAACCTCTTTCAGGTGAAATTACCAACGAAACAAAGAAAAAAAAATTGGCTTAGTGTAAATGTTTTAATTAGGGGGATGAGAAGAAAATCAGGATTTTTAAATAAATAGAAGATGAAGCATGAAGTTGATTCAAGTTCAAAGATTGCAGCAGAGTTCATGTCTTCTCTTTCTTACTTCAACTTCTCTCTCTGTCTCCCTCTCTTTCTCTCTTCTCTCCCTGTCTAGCCTCTTCTTTGTCTCTCTAGCCTGAAGATTTACTCCTATATTAATGTGTTTTCTTCATGGCCAACTGAGTATCATGATAGATATGGGCATGATTTTGGTGGTAAAGATGGATAGATAAATTTTACTGACCACACAGTAAAAAAAAAAAAAAAAAATATATATATATATATATATATATATATATATATATATATGTGTGTGTGTGTGTGTGTGTGTATGACAGCTTCTTTTGTAGGCAAAAGTAGTTTAGCTCAGACTTCAACAGGAGATAGCTTTGGTTTCAAGCTAAAATTCTCCAGCTCGTCATCCAAGCTTATGTTTATGTTAAGAAAGATGAAAGCAGAAATAGCCTAGAATTACTCATGATCCACAGATGATATCAGTACCCTCTGATGTGTTTCAGTGTAACAGATATTTCTGTCAAGAAGAAATTTATGCAAGTCTTTATTGTCACAATTTGTCTCTTAAATAGACTCTTAATGACTACACTTGCTCATTGTTAATTTTATTTTAAGTATTATACTTAATGTTAAGTATTTTATCATAGTTTCAATTACTTAAGTTTTTCTTTTTTTATTATAATCTCTATTTGGTTAATTTCTTACTTATTGGAATATACTCATAGCTTTCCAATATATAGAAATCTATAATAAATTTTCATAGTTTTCAGTCAGTACTTTGGATTTTTCAAATAATTTTCACATGAGCAAATAATGTTAATGTTGACTACTACCATCTGTTGTTTATACCCATACTATTCTCAACCCACTCCATTGGTGGAATGTTAAAATATAGTTTATTAGTTGGGTGACAGAGGTTAGTACTGAATTTTAATGAGAATGTATCAATTTTCCAGCAATTAATTTATTGCTTATTAAATTATTTGTCCATTTTTCAAATGCCTGTTATTGGCTGGACACTATATCTGGAACTAAAAATTCTTATTTTGGATTCATCTCTAGTATTGATATAAATTACTGAATTTAAGAAGTGTTCTATTTTATGTTTATTATGGATTTTTATTAGAAATAGATGGTTAATATTTAATTCACTAATTGTTTTTAGTCAATTATATAATTAATTTTTCCAAAGCAAGTTTAAATGATAAAATGTCCCAATTATCATAATAAAATTTTCATAACATAATTTATTACTGGGGAAACACATATTTAAAATTTAATTGATTCATGAATATTTGAGATTATTTGCCACAATTTGCATAAAAAATTAGGTTATATGGAATATATATAATATGTTATAAATAGTGTATATATGTCATATATGTCAACATTAAAAATGGTTACTCTAAGCAGTAAAATTATAAGTTTTTAAATTTTTGTCCTAATAATGTAGGTATTCATGAAAATTACCAAAAAGAACAAGTATTGATTTTGAAATGTACTTTTCGTGATTCACAAAAAGCCCTCTGGCTACTGGTAAAAAGTAAAGAATTTATTTAAAAGAAAATTCACCAAAGTGTGTATATAAAATGTAAATATAGATATATAATTATGCTTAAGTTCACTGGTAAATCAGAAAATTAAAATGGATTAAAAATGTCTATGTATTTTAGTGTTAAAAAATACTATCAAGTGTAAACAAGAGCTTTAAGAAAGTTAAAATCCTTTTGCTCAGAAGCAAGGCAAGAATGTACTTTTACTACATTTGTTTTCAGCATCTGACATCATCCCAGCAAAAGATTAAGACAAAAAAGGAAATAACTGGTAAGAATAAAACTATGCAGGTGACATAATTGTCTATGTAGAAAAATCATAAAACCAACAACAATAAAAGAAACTACTGGACCTAGTAAGCAATTATAACAAAGTTGGAGAATATGAGATGAATATTAGAAAGTCCATTGTTCCCTATATACTAAAAAAAAGTGAAATTTGAAATTAAAACAATACCATTTATGCCAGCACCTCCTAAAATGCAATAAAATATGCTCAATGTCTCTATGGGGGAAATTGGATCTAATGAAAGAAGAACTAAGTCAGTGGAGAGATATTCCACATTCATGGTCAAAAGACTCAATGTTGCTAAGATATCAGTACTTCTGAAACTAACTTTTAAATTCAGTGCAATTGCAATAAAATCCCAATTTTTATTTTGAGGTTTTTGACAAACTGATTTTACAGTTGTTTTGGAAAGATAAAATATTTAGAATGACAACACAAATTCAAGAATTTAGAATACTGAAACCACCCAACTTGGAGACATACTATGAATCTGCAGTGGTCAAGGCAGTATGGTATTGCTGAAAAGAAAAGACAATTGGATGAATAGAACACAACAGAGCCCAGAAACAAACTCACTCACTGGAATATGGTCTTCTGATCTTCGACAAAGGATCAAAGGCAATTCATCAACAAATATTAGCCTTTTCAACTAATTGAACAACTTGACATTTGCACACAAATAAATAAACTTAGACACAGAACTTACATACTTTACAAAATTAACACAGAAAGGATTATGGACCTAAATGTAAGGCAATATTATAAAACTCATCGTAGATCACAAGGAGAAAATTGAAATGATTCAAGATTTGGCAGTAACAATTTAGATAAAACACGAAAGGTACAATCCATGTAAAAATAATTAACAAGCTTGTCATCATTGAAATGAAAATGAAGCAAAACTTCTTATTGGTGAAAAACACTGTCAAAAGAATAAAAGTACAAGCCACAAATTAGGAGAAATGTTTGCAAAATGTAAATCTGATAAAGGACTATTACCTAAAATATATAAATAACTCTTGAAATTCAACAATAAGTAAAACCAAATTAAAAAATACACAAAATATTTGAAGATACACTTCACCCAAGATTAGCATATGAAAGAATACAAAAAAAACATATGAAAGAATGTTCAACATCATATGATATCATGAGATTGCAATTTAGAACAATGGGATACCACTATGCATCTATCAAGATGCATCTACCAAAACACAAACTTCAAATGATATATGGAAAGTGAAGAAAAGGGAATCAATATTTATTGTTGTAAAAATGAAAAATGCTATAGCCACTTTAGAGGAGAGTTTTGAATTTCTTAAAAATACTAAAAAATATTTTTACAATAAAATCCAGTAATTATTCTCATTAATATTTACCTAAGAGAGTTAAAAACTTACATGAAAACCTGAATCCAAATGTGTACAATAGCTATATACGTAAATTGCCAAAATTTGTATGTAACCAAGACATTCTTCAGTAAGTAAATGAATTAATAAATAATGGTGTATTTATTTATTTTAATATTTATTTTTTAGTTTTCGGTGGACACAACATCTTTATTTTATTTTTATGTGGTGCTGAGGATCGAACCCAGTGCCCCGCACATGCCAGGCGAGCATGCTACCGCTTGAGCCACATCCCCAGCCCAATAATGGTGTATTTAGACAAAGGAATATTATTAAGCTTTAAAAAGAGATGCATCTTCAAGCCATCAAAAGATATGAACAAAATTTAAATGCTAATACTACATGAAAAAGTCAATCTGTTAGGGTTACATAGTGCATGATCCTGACTACTTGACATTTTGGAGACAGTAAAAAAGATCCGTGATTTCCAAAGTTTTTGGGAAAGGAAAGAATAGGTGGAACACACTAAACTTTCATGGCATTTAAGCTATTCTTTATAATACATTAATGGTGAACACTTCATTAAACATTTGTCTAAACCCATAGAACACACAAGACAAACCCTTATGAAAATTCTAGACTTGAGTGACAATAATGTGTTAATGTTGGCCCATGTTACAAATGTATCATTGTGGTGTGAGATGGCAATATTAGAGGAGGTTGAAACAGTAGAAAGCCAGAAATATATAGGAAGTCTATACTTACTGCTCATTTTTGCTTTGATTCTAAAACTGCTCTAAAAATTAAGTTTACAGTATATACTTTTTTGTTCTTAGTAGTTATACTTGATAATAGAATATATTTTAATGTATTATCCATATATGGAATATAACTTCTCATTCTCTGGTTGTACATGATGTAGAAGTACATTGGTCATGTAATAATATATGAATAATATATGCACAGAAAGTAATTCTGATTCATTCTATTTTCTTTCCTATTCCCATTCCCTTTCTGTTCCCTTCATTCCCCATTGTCTAATCCAAAGTACTTCTATTCTTCCTACACCCCACCCCCTTATTGTGAGTTAGCATGCACATACAGAGAGAACATTGGGCCTTTGGTTTTTCAGGATCGGCTTATTTCACTTAGCATGATAGTCTCCAGTTACATCGATTTACCAGAAATTCATTTCTTTTTATACCTGAGTAGTACTGCATTATATATATATATGTATGTATATATATATATATATATATATATATATATATATATATATATATATATATATATATATCACATTTTCTTTATTAGTTCATCTGTTGAAGGGCACCTAGGCTGATTTAATAGTTTAGCTATTGTGAATTGAGCTGCTATAAACATTAATGTAACTGTGTCACTGTAGTATGCTGATTTTGAGTCCTTCAGCTACATACCAGAAAGTGGAATAACTGTGTCAAATGGTAGTTCCATTCCAAGTTTTCTGAGGAATCTGCATACCGCTCCAGAGTGGCTGAGCTAATTTGCAGTCCCACCAGCAACGTATGAGTGTACCTTCCCCCCCACATCTTTGCCAACATTTATTATTATTTGTATTCTTGATAATTGCCATTCTACCTGGAGTGAAATGAAATCTCAGTGTACTTTCAGTTTTCATTACTCTAGCTGCTAGAGATATTGAACATTTTTTTTTCATATATTTGTTCAATGATTGTATTTTTTCTTCTTTGAAGAGCTTGTTCAATTCCTTTGCTCATTTAATGATTGGGCTTTTTTTGATGTTAAGTTTTTTGAGTGCTTTCTATATCCTGGAGATTAATGCTTTATCTGAGGTGCAGATAGCAAAGATTTTCTCCCATTGGCATTAGAGCTGAGGCCCTGTACCTAATAGAAGAAAGAGTAGGCCCAAATCTACATCATGTCAGCTTAGGAACAGACTGCCTTAACAAGACTTGTGAAGTACAAGAAGTAAAATCAAAAACCAAAAAATTGGATGGAATCAACCTAAAAATCTTCTTCACAGGAAAGAAAACAATTAAGAATTTGAAGTTTACAGTACATTTTTAAGATATCTCTTTTGCATCCTCCTCATAAAGAAAATCTCTTGAGACTTTATAACATATTACCATAACAATTGGATTTCTATGAATGCAATTATAAAAATTTATCACTAAAGTCTTGCTTTTGATAATGAAAACCAAATATTACATGAGTGCTCAAAATAAAAGATTAACTATTTCAATTACAGTTATATACATATGGAAAACAATGTTAGCATTATAATTAAAATGTTCACATCAGAAATATTACATAATTGTAAGTAAAAATGTAATATACTATATTGTCATGGTTCACAAATTTATGATTCTTACATATTATATTTGTGTCATTTTATGGATAGTGGTTTAGGAATGTTATTTTTTTTTCCTTTAATCAATCTTTATTTCCTGAACTACTTACACTCAGTACATACAATTCTCTAATTAGAACAAAGTGTTTTTTAAAATTTTTAAATTAAAAATCTCATTGATATTCTTTATAGAACTATAAAAAGCCATCATGATATTCATTTAAAAATAAGAGACCCAGAATAGCCGAAGCAGTCCTTAGCAAGAAGAGTGAAGCAGGAAACATCACAATACCAGACACTAACACAGCAATAGTAATAAAGTATTTTTTTAATATTTAATTTTTTATAGTTGTAGTTGAACACAACATCTTTATTTTATTTATTTATATTTATGTGGTGCTGAGGATCAAACCCAGGGCCTTGCACATTTTTTTTTTATTTTTTTTAATTTTAAACATCAGAAATTTATTGGTTGCTGAAAACATTACATTGATCTTGATATATTATATATCATACATTTGTTTCAAATGAGATTTGAATTCTTATTATTCCCCCATGTACAGATTGCAGGATCACGTTGATTATACAGCCACGTTTATACATACACATTTTAATTGCATTGTTTTGAGCTTTGGATCATTCAAGACTTATATCTTCTTTGTTCTTTACTAAGCCTCACCAATATTCTGAGTCCTTCTGAGTTTGCTCTTTCTTCTTCCACTTCTGCATATAATCAGATGATGATGAGAGAAGGCACATGGAAGGTTGTGAGAGCACTTTTTATGAAGTAAAATTGATTTTATTTGAAAGCTCCTGCTTTCCTTCTTTCCTGGTGCTATTCACCATTGATATCAGAATTCAATTTTTATTATTATTGCTAAAAAATGGAATACTCCCATGCAGATTATTCTTCAGAGAGTCTGGTCATGGAATCATCCTAAGATCATAGAATCATGTGGTTGAATAAATATCCGTATATATACAAATGGGTAAAGTTTAGATCTATATAAATATAATTTATCAGGCTATCACAGCCCAAGAAAAGAACTGTAAGTTGATATGCATAGCTTTATTAACAGGTTCATTGATATTTCTAAGAAATACAAAAAAAGTCATGGACTTATACATTTATTAACACAGATTTCTTCTATACAAATGACTACTGCTTTTAATTCTTTAATTTAGCTATCTATATATAGACATGTTATATATATTATACATATATACATGTATATATTTATATTATCAGGATATATATATATATATATATATATATATATAGTAAAAGTAAATTCAAAGAGGTAATATCTTTTTTCTCTTTGCTACAAATAAAATAATAACATGCTATACACAATATTCTGTAGCTTCTTTTCTCAAAGAAAGATAGTAGTATTTTCATATTGAGTGTAATGAGATTTCTTATTCTTAGGCATAAAATGCTATTATATTGATATATGTTAAAATTAAACTCCTTCCCATGAATATTTAAAGTGGAGTTATATTATTAGTATTATAAACAATGTTGTAATAAATTACTTTTAGCATAGTTGTTTTTGAAAATGTATATGAGTCTAAAAGGCAAATTTTATAAATAGAATTATTGTTTATAATGCCTTTTAAAAAGTGACTGTTCAAAGACATTCTATTAATGTGAACTCTTACCAGCTACATATGCTTTTTACCTCCCATGATCTTTTTCTTACAGACCCCAACATAGGGTACTGTTAAGCTTTAGTATCTCTGCCACCATAACTGGGAAATTAGTAGAGTAAAATAGCTCACCTTAATGTTCATACACTTATTTTTCTAATAGTTATTTTTAAAATTAACTGGCAGGAGTACATAATGTGTTTAAAAATGAGATCTTTTGTCTATAAGAACCATTTTTAATACTTTTTGTGAATTATATTTTGTCCACTTGGTTTATAATTTAAGTTACAGGTTTACTACTGTAACCAATTTATTGTTTATAGATTATTGATTCAAGCATTAATTACAAAGCTCCTTCTCAATCTGAATCTATAAAAGTAACTACTACTATAATAGTTATATATCTATATCTATATTTAAATAAATCGCTAAAAGAAATCCATACACCTATGCAACAGATTATATACAAAACAACATTCAAAATTGCAGTATCCATAGTAGCATATAAATAAAAACTATTCACATGGCTGTCAAAAATAAGAATGAATAAGTAAAATACCATAGAGTTGCTGATGGGAATAATATGTAGTAATTACAACAAATAAATTTGAGCACCTTGTAACCATCAGGAATAATCTCCCAAACACTATTGAGATGAATTTTTTATTTTATGTACTTATTAATTTCAAATAATCAGGCCCTGATACACATGATGTGTGTAACCAACAAATATTATACCCAATTTTTAAAAAAATTTTATTGGCTCATTATAGTTTCACATATTACTGGGATTTGTTGTTACATAGTCATACACGCACACAACATTATTTGTCAATTTCACTGTCAAGTACCTTCCCTTTCTCTCCCCTACTCTCATAATCATTTTAAAATTGTTTTCTTTTAATAGTTTTCATATTCCTACCATTACTGTCTTTATTGAGTAACTGAATATTTCATAAGGTTTGTTTTTCTTATTTCTTATAAAATAGGTAATCAATTTTCTCATTCTTTTCTTTTATTCTACCTAATTCTAGAGCATATATACATATATATTTTGCAGTGTTTCCTGATAGTTGTGAATGTATTCTGTTGCCTTATTTATAAATGTGATCCACAAATTATTATTAAATTCAAGGTGCTATGTTTCTTCTATATTTTTATCTATTCCAACAGATTTTCTTCAATGTGTTCTGTTGTTAGATTGGCCTACACTTTTTCTCCTCTATTCTTTTTTTTTCCCCCTCTTTTTGGAATCATCATACAGGTGCTCATTTTTTTTTAAATTAACTTGTACTTATATTCCAAACAGACAAATTTTTCTGGTCTATCTTTGGAAGAGGTTTCTGAAAGATGACAAAAAGTACAGAGCACTATTTCAGGTTTTGTGATTTTGTCCAAGGAAGTTTTCTTTTAACCTTTTTTTTTTCTGTTCTGCAATTGATTCTTCTAGAGAGGAAGAATGTATTCTTGCTAGTCTGTTTCCAGGTCACACATTATTGTTATACATTTATATATTTTAGGCCATGCATTTTGGAGATTGCCATCATAAACAACAGATAAAGGGCTTTCAACTGTAAGCTGGGCCTTTCACTCTAAGGAAGTGTATTATGCTGGCTCTTTCCCTTCTTGGAAATACTTATATTTCTCCATGACATATGTATCCTCTCAGGTTCTTCCTTCAGGGCCCCTCTCACCTGTGCCCTTCTATATCTTTCTTTGATGTGTGAGGATTGTCAATTTTTCTGAAACTAGAAACATTGTTTCCTTTCTTCTGTTTGTTTACTTAATTTCTAGGAGTTGAAAAGGTAAATACTGAATTTTAGTCACTGTATTGAAGATATAAATCTAACATTTCTGTTTTATGTAAGACCTGAGATGCTTGTGAACTTTGTATTATCAGTACATAAAAAGTATCAGAAATGCTTACTGCCATCATCTTCTGAAAACCATGTTACAGATTGTGCAATACATTTGAGATAGCCACCTGCAAAGGTATTTGTAAAAGATATCCCAGGGCAGCAATTCACATGGTTGTGTTTGAAGGGAAATTGTATATCTCTCAAGAGGAAAACTAAATTAGGAAGTGTATTTTTATTGATATTGTTCTGCAACAATTTGCATTTCATAATTGTTAAGGGAATATCCAGCTAAAGTGTCTTTAATCAACACAATTGAGGACTGGGTTGCTTGTAACAGCCAGACTACTTATGAAGCTTTGAATATTAATAATATGTACTAATCCTTTTGAAAAAAAATTAAGTGCAAAATAAAAATTTTCTGTAATAAATTCTATTTTTAGGTACATTGTTTGAATTCCACAAATTGATTTTCTTTAGAAATCAAGAGTTGAAATATAAAAATACACTGGATTAAGTTTATTAAGATATTTCCTCACAGAAAAGAGGAGAAATTTTCTCATTCTCAAGAATATATATACTTTAAAAAAAATTAAAACTTTTATTTATTTATTTTTATGTGGTGCTGATGGCCTTGCATGTGCTAGGCGAGCGTTCTACTGCTGAATCACAACACCAGCCCTACATAGCTAACTTTTGCAGAGGCTTTTCTCTGACATTTTGTGCATCGATCCAACTTAATTAAAAGTTCTATGTGTGTATGTGCGTGTGTTCTGAACTGCATCGCTGCCCTAAAATTTTCCTGCTTGTCATATTGCTTCTATTGAATTCAAAGATCATGTTAGATGCAATTTGAACAGTTCCTTTATACTAAGATTTTCTTAAAACAAAACTTTGTTTTTCTTTTGATTTTTAAAAGACTTTGGTTTGTGTTTTATGTGGGATTGTGTCTTCCCAAATTCAAATGATGGATCCTTATCCCTGAGTGGCTATTCAAAATGGGACTGTATTTGGAGATAAGCCCTGTTAATGGGTATTTAAGTTCAATTGAGGTCACTATCATAAACCCTAATCTGATATGACTGGTGTTCTTATAAGAAAAGAAGATCAGTAGGACACAAACCCAGAAAAGACCACAACACAGAGAAGGCATTGCTGTATAAGTCAAAAAGAGACAATTCAGAAGATCCAATCTTGTCAAGGCCTTGGTCTTAAATATCCTTCATCACTGTAAGAAAATATATTTTCATTATTTAAGCCTCTCAGTTTATAGTACATTTTTTGTGCAGCCATATCAGACAAACTCAGTTTGCATATTATTTTGGGATATTGCTGAAGATCAAAGAAACAAGGGAATACAATATAGTCAATTCTATAGGATAAAGAAAATGAGTGTCTCCAGGTTTGTGAGTATGCAGAGTGATTGTACCTTCTCTCTGAAATGCAGGCATTATTCCACATAAGTCTAAACCTACTGTGACCACCATTCTTACCTCCTGCCAGCCTCTGAGGATCTCCATACCAGTCCCAACCATCTGGCAAAGACATCTGAAGTCTCAGTTTGGGTCAAGGGTCTCACTATGGTGTTAATTACTAATGTGGTTATGTAAATTTAAATGTGGTTTTAGGTCACTTGGCCCAGCCATGACTATGGAAAAGTGATTGGCTACTTTTAAAATTTTATCTCTTCTGATAAGGTTTGTAGCCATTTAGTTTTTTAAACCAAAAAGAAGAGAAATTACTATGTACTCCTGTCCTGAGATGCATTTCTGTTTGCTCATTCTCTTGTGCTACCCAATTTGGGGATTAAAATTATATTTGTACAACTTAATTCTTTCATTTAGTATAATAAAACATACATTTTTCACATTTCTCAACCATTTTCTGTGCATGCAGTTTAGAAAAAGAAAAAAAAATACCTCACATAAAAACAGAAGTTGTGATATCTAACCTTTCCCCTGTGTTTGGGCATTTAGGAATATTATAGAATTTGCTATTCCTGCTCCTGCTGGGGTAGACAGATGGAGGCTCCTTTTGGTGTTTGCAGGATGTGCTAGTTAGTAATCCACAAGTTCACCCCTGGGGAGGTTGACTGTATTTCTCCTGTCTAGTTAACCACGGTGCTATCAGCCTGGCCACTCTGCAGGAAGTGATTCTTAATAAAACCTTCCCCATATGTCCATTCAAAAGTAATCTCTAATTCTGCTGAATTAATCTACAAAGCTAAATGTTATATAATATATATTTCTATGCCAATCAATAGGTAAGCATAGAAAAGTAACATCTGCTATTTAAAAAGATAAAAACACATGTTTTATAAATGTTATATAGTATATATTATATTTCATATTTGTCAGCAGATTAAGAATAGAAAAAAATGTATAATCTATTCTCTCAAAGTATAATTCAAAGTAACATGTTATGGTGGCTTCTTAGAACACTTAATAAAATGTTAATGGATACAATCAAGATGAAATACTTTATTTTTTTAATGAGAGTAATATTTGATCTCTAGTGAAATGGAGTGCAAGTGCTTCTGATCCTGAAAAAATTAATCATGACTCTGTTTATATTTTCATAAATTTAAGTCTATTATATGTATTTATTTCTAGATACCCAATTTCATATAATCTTGCTGAGTTTGGCAACAATAATCCACAATACTTATTAGATTAAATGTTTGTTAGTATTGTCTCTGCAACATAAATACTTATGGTCAATGCACTCATAAGGCAACTAAAAAATTTTTGATGAGGGCAATGCAAATTAAGCCCATAATGTAACACTCTTGTGGACTCATTAAAAATGACAAAAATGAAAATGTCTATAAAAATCATTTGTTAAAGTGTAGACTATTAAATCTCTTAAACATAACTTTATGAAATGCTTTGGCATTACTTAGCAAAGTTGAAATTCACACATTCTATAAAATTACAATGACATTCCTAAGTGAATAGTGAAGAAAAATTATTGAACAGTTACACAAGCTTGTAAGACAATGTTTATAGGAGAATCCTCCAAAATACAAATAGAAAATGGAAATAATTCAAATGCCTATTAGTATTCTAAACAGATTATTAAATCTTTGTTCATAGAATTTATATAACAGAGTAACCCATTGCATTCAAAATGATCTGGATCTCCATGCAACATCGATAAATAATGTTTTCCAACATGATGTTGAGTTTATAAAGTCCAGAAGGAAACAAAAGAAACAGAATACCTATAAAACAATATCCTCTTTGTAAAAAAATTCAGTGCACTTAAAACAAAATTACACATTATTTTACACTTATATATGCATAATAAATAAACATACATATAGTATATGGACTCATATATATGTGAATGTGTGTGTATGAAAGAAATAAAAAATGAAAATTTGAGAATATTAATTATTGAGACAGAAAATGATGGAAGAAATGAGTCTCTCAAATAAAAAAATATATGATCTAAGTAATTGAAATATCTATAAATTGAAATATTTATAAGAGATTTTTAATATGTCACTCCTATGTACATTCACTATACTCCCTTTATAGATATTCATGTTTAAAATTTATAGGAAAATACTAGAACCTTTTTATATTTCTAAAATGTTTTAATAGACAACTGCTGGAACAAACCTTTTTCAAATGTGTCATCATTTTTCCTTCCACTTGGCTTTTTTGATGTTTCTATCCAACAATAAGTTACTTTTCCCTCCTTTGCTGAGTCAGTAGGTCTCATGTACTCAGGTCCACCTCAGTCTTGACCTTTACACAAAGTGCGGAGGTACACTTGACTCAGATACAAAAGAAAACCTGTCATTTTGATGTATCTAGGAAATGGTTTATAGTGATCCCCAGTCTCTGACTGATGAACCATCTGCTTCCCACAATTTTTGCAATATAATTTAAACATATTTGTATGTTTGTGTATATATGTGCATATAATATATACGTATGTGCATATGTATAATATATATATGTATATACCTATACATATATATTTTAAGGATATTATTTGGGTTCTCTTTATTACCACAGTAAAAAAAAAAAGTGGATATAATAGGAAAATATATATGCAAACTTATATAATTTTTTCAAATTACAAGTTTATAAATCACATAAATACAAAGGACTCATTATCCTTAATAGATTAATAAAGAAGGAAAGACAGAGACATACATTTAAAATAATAAGCAAAAATAAATTTGAGATAGTGGATTTTCTTGAACCAATGAGTAGCATTAATCTAATCTAAATTAATCTAAATTTTCATAATGAATAATCACTTCACAAATATTCCCTGAGTTCTGACTTTATTTGTATGTACTGGTTATATTTGAAAATATAAAAATAAAATATTCACTGTTCTCTACTTTTGAATATTTAGTTGAGGTAAACAGTTTTTAAAAATTAGTATAATATATATGATTTTAATTACTGAGTTATGTACAATAAAACCTTTGCCAACAAACATTCACACTTAAACATGAAAAGATTCTTATATGTTATTTAGCTCCAAAAATGACTCTGAAAAATTAATCTCCTAGATAAATTTTTGTCTTGATACTCCTTTATCATCACAAATAGTATAATAAAAGTATTTAATAGTGAGTCATCTCCTGTCATTCATTTCCTTCTGTGCTGTGTTGACCAGAATTGAAGTATACTTGTTACCAAAAATTTATTTTTATTTTTAATGAAATTATAAGATAAAATTGTATTAAGAAATAGATGAAAGACAAAAATCTCAAAAGATCAATTTTATTCAATAAAAAAGTTAAACAATTTTCTCACCCCACAGAAGACAGAATACACCATACTTTTAACAAAATAGAGAAAATACAAATATAAATTTAAGTACATGTAATTATTTTCCAAGATCCCTGTGTTTTGTATGGCATACTACAATATTGCTTCTTTGTTATTTTCTAAATGTTGTTAACTACTTTTCCTAAATAACTTACTTGCAAGTTTATTGTTTTCTCAAGTCCTACTTCCAGAATGCCCCCAAACTGATGGAGATTTGATTTTACCATAAGGGTACAGATTTTAAAATGAGAATCTGAAGCCTAACGTCAATGTGATTACTGGACACAGAAGTAACCTTCAGGAAGTATGATTTAAATATGAATTGGATGGATTATGGAGCAGATTCTTCAATGTACTAAATATCACATAATTCTGCTTTTTGTAGAAAAAGAAATCAAATTTATAGATAGGCATTTAAAAATCATTTTAATACTAGTATTTTCATAACAGTGTGGGTGAACTTAATAGAAGAGGATACAATTTTTGAAATTGTAAAATTTTGTATTTATGCTCCCCAAATTTTGATCACAGAGTATTTTTTTAAATTTCTAGTTTCATCTAAAAATTCTGTATTTAATTTTCTAATGATGAATTAAAAAGTAACTTGTCTCTCTTCTGTCCTAAAACTAGCTACTTTTCTTTCCCTAAGAGGAAATGACCCAAGCTTCCATTTTGGCATAAGGCTTTGAGGGCCAAATAATTTTATTTATTTATCTCACCAGTTTTAAAATCACAGTATCTTTTATAATTTGGATAGTCTTTTCTGTCTGCTCAAATGTCCTTGGAAATGGACACCAAGTAATTCACTTTATTTTTGCACATTGGTAATTCTTAGATGATTTTTCTTTAAATTAAAAGCAAAGCTGAACAAGCTAAGGTAATTTCTTGCTTGCAAGATCTGCAACGTATTCCAGAGTCTTTAATTCCTGTCTTTTCAATGCTTCAAATTGGCTGAGGTTAAATGCAGATGTTTTCCAAATTTTATTTATAAGCTGTTAAGCAGCTTCAAATATCATGAAAATAAAATAATATAATTAGAATATTCTGCACAGTGTCCAAGCAAATGCTTTTGGTTATACAAACCAGTGGGGTTATACAGGAGACTGTCATGCAAATAGCGTGCTGATGAAAGCACTGAGTTACTTAGCATTACTCATCAGATCATTGATATGACTGTGAAAAATGAAAGCAATCTAAAATAAATGAGAGGTTACCTACCCAGCACACTCCTTCCACTCTCTGCTTTCTTGTATCAGCCCACATAAACTCAGAATTTGGATCTTGAGATGGAAAAAATTTATCATTTTATGCATATTATGGCAAAATACCAATGGCACTAATTTGACAGTTTCAGGACATCAAAACTATAAATCCTATCCCATGGAGATAAAAGGACCTCCTCACCCTCCTAGCTGCCTTTAAGATAATCGGCACTATGTTGAATCATTTATAAAGGGCACACAGACATATTACATCTGTGACATTTTTCGGCAGAATAATTTATGTGTATATACAAAGTTTTATTTTCTTAATATACTTTAAAGCAAGCATATTGAACAAAAGTAAGATTTTAAATGTACAGTTCTGCTGTTTTTATTGTTTTTTCCCTCAATTTATGAGACCATTCTCCACATTAGTGACATTTGTCATCAATTCCGGTCTATTATAATTTATTGGTTTCTGCTTTTTCATTAAAATAGATGGGAAGAAATAGGAATGAGTCTCCTCCCACATTGTTATGACACCCAGTCAAATTTATGATTGAAGTTAATGTATATCCTGAAGAAAGTTCATAGGCATGTTTATAATATGAGTTCAGAATGACAAGATAATATTTTTCATAAATTATTAAGAAGTAAAATATGACAGGAAAAAAGTCTATGCACTTGTCACATTTAGTATAGGTTTATTCATCCCATCTAATGATTTTTCCCAAGTGATAAGAGTTGAACTGAAAGACTCACTGTCCAATCTAAGCCATGTATTTACTCCTTGAGGCCAATTAACAGTCTAAGCAATTAGAATGTAAGCTATTGTATCATTTTGAAGTAATATGGAATATCCAATTCTCTTCATGTTAGTTAAAACACTATTGGTTAATAGAGTTATTAAGGAATATTAATCAAAATCGCATAATTATTTAAATATCTAAGTGTGTATGTAGTATGGCATTCAGACATTTAAACAGGATAAGAATTACTTTTCAATTTTGAGAACTTACTAAACCTCTGTTACTATCGATTTTCTTTCCTCTAGAAAGTGGCTCATAATTACTTTCTTTGTGAATTGCTCTGAGATTAGAAATTACAGATTTACCCTGTAAATACCTGGCATGAGTTTGCCCTCTGCACATGGATAGGACAGGGGGCAGGTGCTCTCTGGAATACTCCTAGAGAAATTACTCAAGAATCTTCTTACTCAAGAATCTTCTGACATTGCTCCATTGTCTCAGTAATGGACACCAACTTGAAGTGTGATTACCTGCATAGCATTCAGATTTTTTTCTTTGTCTTGGCTTCTGAATTCTCCAAAAAGATAAAAAGAAAACTATACCTTCTCTTAAAAACTTCCTGAATACTAATTCTGGTTATCGAACATGGGAGTAGATCTGGGGGAGACAGAAACCTGTGGTGAATCTAAGTTGGCTGCAGTGGAGGGAAAGGAGGGGCCAAGTCAAGACTGAGGGAGGATGCCATGAGACAAACCCTGTGCTTTGGTTGGCAAGATTATAATCAAGTCACAGGCAAGAGAGACAGAGGGCCCAGGTGGATAGGCAGGTCACAATGAGAAGAAGTTTGACTTTGAATTATTGTCTGCCTGGGATAAAGACAGAACAGTCCATAGATTAAAGTGGTAACAACCGAGGTATAAGAAGAATCCCATAAACTGCTCCAGTGAAAGCCAGTAATGCTTCTTGAGGACTATAATGGGTATAATGACCCATTTTCTGTAGTAAAATTATACACTGGAATTCTTTCTCAGAGGCAGTTAGTTGTGTGAAGAGACTTGCTGAGAGCCACAGCTGAGTCGGAATGGCCCCTGGCATTTTGCCAACAGTATTGGTTGACAGGCGAGGCGTTACTGTCCCCCACCCCCCCCCCCACCCCCCCTGCTACTTTGGAGTTCTCATGGGGATTCCCAGAGAGTTCTCATTGGTTGGGGAAGTGCAGGAGGAGGGATTTCCGGAGGAGATATTTCGGGTTGCTGGTTCTGGGAGGAGCCGCGTGGTTAGGGGGAGTTCCCAGGAGCGTGTGTGAAGTGTGCTGGTGGAGTTCAGAAATAAAGTTTGTTCCTGCTTCAGTGACTCGTGATTTGTGCCCAGCCAGACTGTGGCAGAGACTCATGCACTGGAGACAGTGTGATTCTGTTGAAAACCCCTTGGGGGTCGCTGTCTATGGTGGCTACGCCTCTACTTTGGTGGACTCATTTTCCTTTTTCTGTAAGACAAACCTTTTGAGACTCTTCATCTTTTTCCTTCAAATTCTTTCTCCTGAACCCTGTCCCTTGTAATTTTACACCACATTCATGTAAATAAATTTGTATGTGTACTGTTCCATGGTTTACAAAGAGGACAAAAAATGCTTTTGATTTGTGATCAACAAAATGCTCACAAAATAAATGAGAATGAAATTGTGTTCTTCTCACTCAATGCAGTGTTTCCTTCTACTTTAGCTTTCTCCTACTTACTCCATTAAAATAAATTTTCTTTTCTATTTCTTCAAATATTAATGGATCCATACATCTCTTTACATTGATCTATTAAGCTTTGGTTCAAATTTTTACATGGTTTGTCCCTCAAACTATCGGACTTTGAAGGTGATCACCATTGCTTCTATCCCTCCTATTCTTTCTCCATATGCAGTTATCTCTGGAGGCATTCTTCATTCTCACAAACAAATACAGACAATGGATTCTTTATTTTTTACTTCTGTAGTCCTAAATATTCCTACTCCAGGGGAAGAATAATGATTTCAGTTAAATTCATCAATGTTGAGTTTATAAATCAGGTAAGTGAATCTCATAGATCAAGTTAGTCTATTACAAACACTTGGTTTACATGACCTTGATTTCCACAACTACACTCTCTTGATTTTCTTTATACCTCTTTGGATAGTGTCTTTCAGTTACTTTTGAGAGTCATCCTTGAGTCAGGTTTTCTGTTTCTATATTTTCTGTCACTTTTGGCATTTTTTAGAACTCTGTCATAGATAACACTGCTTTGTCATTATGTGTATTTTTTTGATGATTTCATTAATCCAGAGGCTTTCATTATCCTAAGGGTTCACCTAAATCTGTTGCTCTGTTCTCTTAAAATTCAACATACCTATCTGCCTGCTGACATTGTTACATGAGTACTCATTAGGTACATCTGATTCAATGTTCCTGACTTGAATTCAGATTCTGTGTTGCTGAATTTCCCCTGCAGTATTCTTCATTGCCTCCTAATACTTAGATCAGAAGGGTAGAATTTTACTTGTTTCACCTTTCCTTCTCCAACTACAATTCTACTCAAAATTGCCAGAGGCTAATTTTGTTTCTCATGTACCTTTCTGATGTATCCAGCTTATTTTATTCTTGCTAGCACCCCCAGCAGCACAGTCCATATCATTTCTCATTAGAACTGAAAAACCACCATTCCTCCTCCCTGCTCGAGTTTCTTCTTGGGATCTGGAAGGAGTTTCCGTACCATGTTGGTGATCAGGGAACTATCACTGAAAGCCCATTAGTAATTTCCCACTTCCTATATTAAATTTCTGATTCCTTAAATGTCCCATAGGGTTCCCCATGGCCTTTTACCTTCTTACTTATACAGGTTATTTCTCAAGACTTTTAACATGAAACTGCATTTTTGATAGAGAACTGTTGCTTCATTTTTCCTTTTGTCCCATGCTTTGTTTTGTATGGTAATTTCCTACATGGTGGTTCCTTTTACTGTGTTTTATTCACCTTTACCATGTTCTGTCTTACTATCCATTTCTTTTACTTTAACTTACTTATCATTTCTCATGGAAGGCTTTTCCTATCCTCTTAGAAAATTCAACTCTCCCTAATATATGTTTTCACAGTTCGATTTTTTCTATTTTGTCTAAATTCTTTATAGAGATATTTTATCATTATTCTTTCACTAGATATTAGCCTTGAGAGGGCAAGACCTCTTTCCACCATGTTCACCACAGAGCCACAGTGTCTTCATTAGTTAATGACATATTAGACACTATTGTACAATAGAGATTTTTCTGTTTTGTCCTAGCTTCCTGGGAGGGAATTTCTAAACCTTTGGGATTGTCAGAGTGATGAGCATTTCTTTGTTATTATGGTGGATTCTTGAACCACATCTGAGTTTTTCCTGAGAAGATAACTAAGAATAGAGTCTGATCATTGTGGAAAACCTAATCATATGATTACCAGGTTGGAGACTTGAGCCACATGATACCGTCAACATTCAGACAATGGAGGGCTACAGAAGATTGACTTTAGTCACTTTAGTCTTGCCAGTGTGGTGAAATTCCAATAAAAATAAACACATGAAGATAGCTTTCTGGTTGACAGACAGAGATGTATGGTTGGTATGGGGAGAGGACTCAAAAAAGCCTGGCATTTGGAACCTTTCCAGACCTCACCCTCTGGCCTCTTATTTGTCTGATCCTGATTCATAGCCTTTAAAATGAGAGCCATAATAAATACAGAACTTTCCTGAGTTCTTTGAGTCATTGGAACCACTTATTAAACATGAAAGAACTATGGAAATTTGTAGGCATTTGGTTAGAAGTGTGGATAGAACTTGTGGCTGGTGTCTGAGATATGGCAGTGCTGGGGGAGTTGGCTGGTGCCAGGCATCTAAATTGCAGATTATGTGCAACTCCAGGTAATTAGCATCAGAATTCAATTGCACTGCCTGGAGCTATAGTGCTCACCTGTAATCCCAGTGGTCCTGGAGGCTGAGGCAGGAAAATTTTGAGTTCAAAGCCAGCCTCAGCTAAAGTGAAATGCTTAGCAACTCATTGAGACCCTGTCGCTAAACAAAATACAAAAAATAGGGCTGGAGATGCGGTGCAGTTATTGAGATCTATTCCCAGTATCCCCCTCACCCCCCAAAAGAATCGTATTACACTACTGCAGAGGCTCTTTTAATTCTTCACTAAAGGAATGAATGAATGAATGAATGAATGAAAAATAAAATTTCAACTTTCAGAGAGATGGGTGGTATTCATGCAAACTTTATATATTTCCTGCTGTGGTCAGCAGGTTTCTAAGATGGTCATTGAAATTCTAATCCACCACTGTGTATGTCCTTGGACTGTAAACAAGAATTTGGTAAAATGGGATAGTCACTCCCTTGATTATGTTATGTAAATAAGACAAAGGTAATGGTATGCAGTAGACCCCTTTATCCACAGGGTATGCATTCTAAGGCTCTCAGTGGGTGGCTGATACTAGGGATACTATGAAATCCTATCTAGACTTTTTTCTCCTGCATGCCTAGCACCATTGCTGCACTGTATCAAAGTTAACCTGTACTTCCATGTTTTATGCTAGGGTGACTATGCTAATACTACTTTTGCACCTTTGGCCATTATTAAATTAAATAAAAGTTACTCAAACATAAATACTGAGATATGGCTACTGTTGGTATGATATATGAGAGAGCTACTGAATACCATCTACAGCATGGATATGCTAAACAAAAGAATGATTTTTTTCCCTTTATGGGATGAAGTGGTTTGGCATGAGATTTCATTCCACTACTCAGAATGACATGAAATTTAAAACTTTTGACTATTAGATTCTGGAATTTTCCATTTAATATTTTTGGACCATGAGTAATTGAAACCATAAAAAGCCAAATTACTGATAAGGACCAGAACTACTATAATCATCATTGTTTTAGGACACTGGAGACTTCTATTGGTTTTGTGGAAATAAGCTGTCATAAGGTGAGAATGTCACATGCCTAGACCCTGAAGGCAGCTCTAGGAATGAGTGTGAGCCCAGACAACCAACAATAATAAAAGAGGGAACTCCTCTAAGCTGCCAGGAACGGGATTTCTACAACAACCACTGTGAGTCTGTGAGAGAGCAACAACTCCTGATGAGAACAGGGTGAACACCACAGTGGACCCTCATGAGTGTTAAATTGTACACCTTCGATTTTTGAATCCCTGAGCATAATTTCCAATCACACTCTACCTGAATTTCTAACATATGGCTACAGACAATAAACATGTGTTCTAACCTGTGAACATTGTGGTAATTGGTTTTAAACAATAGAAAAATAATGCACTTCTCCTACACTGATTGAACAAAGGAAGTAATTGTTAGCAACATCTTTGTTGCATTTTATAATCAAAACTTGAAAAAGACATTATTTTATGTTGTTGATTAAAGGAAATTCTATACTTTTTGGTATGTAAGCCAGCTTGTAGGAAAAATGGAGAATATATTAGTACATTTAAGAAGAGAATTTCATTTTTTCCATGGCTTCTTAAAATATGCATCAGAGTAATGAACATTCAGATATGTAGAGTACTTAAAAAACATCAAGAGGAAAATAAGTAATGCTATCCAAAGCCTTTATTTAGAATGTCTAACGTTTCCAGTTAGAAAGTTTATTTATAAAAGAACCCAAATTTAACAACAGTACAAACATAACCTATTAAAACGTCTTGCTCCTCAGGTACCAAACTAGAAGACTCGTCGTGTCAATAACAAAAGACAAATGTAAACAGAGGAAAACATTTTCTAAAAATAAACAGGAATTTGAGAAATAAAGAAAGAACTAACTGGGTTTTAATAATGAGTAAACACATGTATCTCTATGTGATTATGGGATTGGACATATGTTTCAACAGCATTAATTGTCTTCTTCAACCTTTTTACCTAGAAGCCTTGTAATGAATTCTTTTACTAAATCTGGATTACAATTATTTTAATGTAAAACTGAAGAGTTATCTGGGCAAATAACAAATAATTGCCCAGATGATTTCTGTCATAGTCTTAATCTTTTCAACATATTTCCCTATTTTGTATTTATGAAATTTAGAAAATAGAGTTACCCAGTGGTTTTGTTTTTCTTTTCATTCACTGAGACATATCTGTTAAAAAAAAAAAGTCAAAGCTTGTTCACTGTGAACACCAATGAGCTGTTCAGATATCTTAAGATGTATATTGCAGTTGGGTCTCTCCAGTAGCTGGATAAGTGTGTCATCTGTGCTATCTGTGATTTATAAAAAATGTTGCACCGAATAAGGCCAAGGATGTTAACATAAATCATTTCATAGAGATTCCCATTCAGTGGGCATGTTTTGTTTTACTCATCACTCTTTGACTATGATTGCTCAGACCATTTTTTATTGCTATAATCACAATAATGAGCACAAATAAATCCTGAAGAACCCTGAAAGCAATATTGTTAAAACTCAAATAAACCACACAGTATAGGATTTCCTGGATGAAACTGTGGATTTATGTAAATTTCTCAAATAGTTTTGGCTTTAGCTTTCTTTAGCAAGATTTAGATAACAGCCTATGCAATAGACCATTCCACTGGCTTGTATATGCTGACTATTCCAGACTTTATGTAAGTGTCCTTTAAAATTTCCAATTGTGTTTCTTTTGCCAAGTTTTCTTTTGGAATAACTCATGTGGTTATAGTTATACATATTTTTCCTTGCTCCTCCCAGGATCCAAACACCAAAAAGAGAGAGAGAGAGAGAGAGAGAGAGAGAGAGAGAGAGAGAGAGAGAGAGAGAGACATCATTTCATTATCCCATTTACAAAATTTGCCTACTTTCTGGTTTGTTACAATATTAATTTAAAATGTTAAAGTGCATTTTCTGTAGTTTATAATATCATTCAATAATTTTTAAATCTGATGTCTTAATTCCAATTTGCATGAACTTTTTAACTTTTTTTCGGAGACAATTTGGTAAGCTTGCATTTAAACATAGCCCCAGAGCTTCACACACTTTTAAACTGGTGAAATGAAGCTGCTAGGACAATGGTGTTATTTATTATGGTGTGTTATCCCATTGCACTGCACCTGTCTGGATCATAGGTTTGCAATAATGCAATGAAAACGATTTGAATGGGTCACAGGTCTAATGTGTTAAGCACATAAACAAAGACTGCCCAGAGAGAGTGTTAATCCATGCTCATTAATTTTTGAATTCACATTCTGCAAGTTCATCCAAAAATTTATGAAGCACATCAGAGTTTGGCTTCAACAGCAATAGAGACATACTGAAACATATGGCTGGGGGGCAAAATAGAGTCCTTGGCAGTGCTCCTGCAGAGAGCCAGGTGAAGTGAAACCCATTAGAACTTCTACCACAGCCATGAGAGTCACAGCCCACAGAAGAGGGATGCTTCCAATATCTCTGAGACGTGAAAGACAGAAGAGACTCATTTCAATCACTCCCACAGAGACTAGCACTTCTCTAGTCTAGTGGGTTCTGTTTATTAGAGTACATCTTTATGCATGACTGTTTAAATTAGGTGAAATTCATCAACCTTATTATTCCATGTCCCATGTATACATAGATATACCTGTGTGTACTTGTGTATAATATATAGATATACACACATGAGCCATTGCCTGACACATTGTCTTGTTACAATCGACCTTTTATTTTCAACTGTAAAAAAATGTATTTCATATCTTTTATTTTATAATTCAGTAATGGTATACATACTCTTTTAATACTAACATTATTTTATCAATATTTTATTTTTAATGGCAATAAGGTGATTAAATATGATTATGTTTTTTGAAACCTTGGCTTAATACCTAGTGATATATGCTAGTCTGGTTATTTTGAGTTAGTAATTTTTCTAATGACTATCCTACTTGGTATGATAATTCACAAAGGTATAAGGACACATGCTGCTTATTTTTCTATAACATAATATGATATAAAATTTTGAAATAGATCCCTTAATTAGTGGTATCAAGTTTTCCTGATGAAATGGAAATGATTACTTAAAAAATTATGCACAGAAAAATTCCTTCTTTAATGTGTTTTGAAATAGATTAGATAAGTAGAAAAGGTTTTACTTACTCAAATGTTCAGATACAAATGTTCCAAAAGACAACAAAATAACATGATTTGTCCACTCGCCTCCTACCTCTACCTTCCATGGTAGAATGTTCCAGGTTTGAAGTCTTTAGGCCACAGGAACTGCTCTCTTTGCTGTAGTTCCACTAGTTGTTTTAATTTTTTTTAGTAACCCATACTGCTTCTTCTTAACTGCTTCCACAAATTTTACTTGATACTCCTTAATTAGTGTTTTCATTTTGTCACTTTGTCATTCCTTTCTCAAAGGACCCTTCTATGAATACCAGATACCTGGGGCAGAGTCCTCCCAGGATCCTCTACAATCAATCTATTCTCCAATCATTATATATTTCTGCTCTTAGACTGAAAGGACTTTGATGACAGAGGTTTCTTGTGTCCTATTCACCAACAGTCTCCCCTTCATTGTTTAGTGACCTTCACTTAGACTCTGAGTAAATAGGTATTTGAAGAAATAAAGAAAAAATTCAAACCAAATAAAATATTTTCAAAGATGGAAATGATTTATATTAGAAAAAAACCCCAAAATTTATGAGATTAATTTAAAAAGACTTATGCAACTACAATAAATTCTAAGTTAAAAAAAAAAAAGGAATGGACTCCATTAATCATTAATCCTTAGCATTTAAGCCTGATATGTTTTTCTTCACGGGATGTATTCATTCATCATGTCATTATATTACATGAATTAGTCTTGTATATTTTTTATTTCTAACCCTATAACATTTAGTTGGAACTGTATCTTGCATTTCCAATTACCATTCAGTGACTGGCTTACATGTGATAGTAAATATTTACTGGATGACTGAATGGACTTGAACTATCTAGACTTCATTTTTCCATAAAATGTCTGAAGAGAATCTAGCTTGTTCCTTTTTCCACAGCAAGTTGAAGTGTTGCCACAGATCATCAAAAATAATGATATCCTAAAATGGTTTTCATATATATTTATACATTAGTGAGGTCTAAAGACATTGTACAATATCACTACTTCTCGGAAATAAGACCACAAACTCAACCTTTGGCTTAGATCCCTCTATTATGTATGGAGTAAATTTTAATTCACCTTTCGTATAATTTAATCATTGTTTTCACTCAGCAATTAGGATTATCAAGAAGTATTGTCAAAATCTTCACCAAATTTTTTATCCTTTTACATCCTTTTAATTTACTTATTGGTGAATTTTTTGTTGTTGTAATTGTTCATCAACAACCAGTAGCTAAGAATTTTCTTGGCTTTATTTTAGATTTTAATTTGGCTGAATATGAAGTTCTACTTTGGTTATAATGTTCTCTGATATACTTGAATGTATACATTCAAGAACATATATGTATGAGAATATGTATGAATGTATAAATGTGTATATATGTTTATGTGTATATGCATAAATATGTATGTATGTATGCATTTCCTTAGAACTATTGAAAAATCCACTTCTGGCCTGACTACAGTGCATTCATAGATGTCTATTGTTCCTGGTCCCATGAGTTGTTCACTTCATCCTTATTGCTCTTTAGATTCAGTGCTGACATATCTTTTATTGTGTTAAATTCTTTAGTTCTATCAATTTCTCAAACATCATTATCTCTATTATTTTCTTGATTTGCTCCGGCTATACTTATCATGAGAAGTATGGCACAGCTGTGATGCTCCTGCATGTTTTCCAGATTCTGTGTCATATTTTCCATCTCTCCATTATTCTTGAGCTGAAATCTGAATTTTTAGCTTAATACTGTGTTCTAAAAAAATTATAATTGACACCTTATTTGGATATTGATATTTACTATACTAGTTGTTTTTCCTTGACTTTTTAAATTTGTTTTTATCTTATACATAAAAGCATGAAAATCATACACATTTGTGGGATACCACGTATATTTTGATACATATATACATTGTGCAATATTTTTATTTTACATTTTTTGAGGTACTGGGGATTGAACTCCAGGTCTGGCACGTGCTAGGTAAAAGCTCTATCACTATGCTATACCCTTAGACCTATACTGTATAATATTTAAAACAGGGTAAACATAAATATCTCCTCAGTTATAATTTATTTAGGGTGAAAACATTCAAAATCTTTTTTTTTTCTACTGTTTTGAAATATAAACTAACTTATTGTTATCTTTGTCCTATCATCTAAAATTTATTGCCTGTTGATTTATCTTTTTCTACCACATCCTTTTTCTATTCTTTCTAGTCTTAGGTAATCGCCACTCTGTTCTCTATGAGATGAAATATTTTAGATTCTGTATATGACTGATATCACACAGTATTTATCTTTTCTGCCTGGCTTATTTCACTAAAAACAATGACCCTCCAGTTCCAATCATGTTGTTACAAATGAGAGGATGTCATTTCTTTTTTTTATGGATGAATTCCATTGTATGTATGTGTCCCAAATTTTAAAGTTCATTCGTCGATTGATAAACACTTAGGATGGTTCCATTGCTTAGCTGTAGTGAATGGTGATGCAAGGAACATAGGAGTGCAGATGTCTCTTCAATTCACTGATTTCATTTCCATTGAATATATACACACTAGTCAAATTACTAAATCATAGAACAGTTCTATTTTTAAATTTTTGAGAAAAGTCTATATGCTTTACATAATGGCCATGTTAATTTTTACTCCCACCATCATTTTAACCATTAAATATCATTATTTTTAACTCAATAATAATGATTCTGACGCCCAGATTATCATGGAGCAGGTTACTTCAAGGGGATTATAAAAGTGTTCCATTGCTTGTATACCCAATTACCACAAAAATAGGATCTTAAAACAATAGAAATGTATTATTTTACAGTGCTAGAGTCCAGAAGTCTATGGCCAGTTTATTGGGCTTAAATGTGTTTCCAGGGCTTATTCCTTCCACAGATTCTAGGAAAGCATTCTTTTTCTTCACTTTCCCAGGGTCTGGAGGCCACCTGCTTTTCTCTTGATTCATAACTTTTCTTTATCCTCAAAACCATAAATGTATCAACTGAAAATCTGTTGCCAGTATTGTTCTCTCTGTCTCTCTCTCCAACTTCTTAATTTATAAGAACTATGTGTCACAGTAGTCTAAATTTTACAATCTAGGAAAAGTTTTCTATGTCGATAACCTCATTTTAATTATATTTGCAAACACTTTTGCAATGTAAGGTAATATATTCACAGATTTTGAGGAGTGGGATCTTGAACTTTTCAAAGTCCAAGAGGAGTAGAGGTATCCCATTCCCGAAAACAGAAGAAGTCAAGACAAAGGACTTTGTCAATTATGACACTCTATGTATAAACTAGGGCATTTTTTCTCCTTGGAGGATACTATAACCCTGGTGACCTCAATGAGCCACTTATATATATTATGACCTCAGCTGGTTAATATTCACCTTTTTCCTGAGCACATCTGTGTGACTTAGTTTGGTAAATTTAACATTAGCAAGAGCAATAAAACCTGAAATTGGAAACACATTTGTGAATTGAGGTTTATCCTTAGTGAAATCTTCCTTTTTGTCACCACAGTTACCAAACTGTTCAGAAACTTGAGATAGACTTAGAATAATAAGAAACTATGAAGAAATACATCTAATTTTGGATTTGAAATGTCTTCGTGGAAGGCCTGCCCTCCTATGTACTCCCAGCTGAATTCAGATGCAGGTGAGACATGGTCAATACCACACTGGGCTGGTGAATGTCCCAGCTGATCACACTGCTAGATTGTAAGACATGATAATGATAAAGCACTGCTATTTTATGCCATTAAGTTGTTAATTGGTTTGTTATGCAACAATAGATAAATTAAGAACTCACAGACATTGTTATATTCACTAACAACTTTTTCTTTCCCATTCAGCACAAGAGGAGTCAAGTCCAAACAAGATGTTAGAACAGGGCTGGAGTTGTGACTAAGAGGTAGAGTGCTTACCTAGCATGTGTGAGGTTCTGGATTCTATCCTCAGTACCCCATAAAAACAAATAAATAAAATAAAGGTAAAAAAAAATATTTTAAAAATATATTAGAACAGAATGAACTTTCTCTCCTCATGTCATTTAGTGTAAGTTATACAGACTAGAAGGTTTCACATTTTAATTTTCTAGCTGTTCATATCTACATAAATTATCTCATGTAATTTCATGATTTTCTTAAGCTTCTTTGTGACATACTTCCAGTGTCTGTTTACTGTGACCTGAATGTTCTCCCTTTACATGTCCAATAGATACACTTTTGCTCTTGTATGCAGACTTGATCTTAGTTGGAAAAATTCATCCCTTGATTTTACTTCTTCTGGGGAACAGATGAATACAATAATCTTTAAATTATAGAAATTCTTCTGTTTTACTATTATAAAAGGTAAAATGAAAATGGATATTTACTTCAAGCTCAGCAATCATATAATTTAGGAAATTTTGATAGAGATTCTGATTATAAATAGCTAACTTTCAAGGACTGAAAGATGATAGATAGATAGATAGATAGATAGATAGATAGATTGCGTTTGATAGACTTTTTATTTACACTTAGATACTGTCATGATCAAGTATGAAATTTGTCATTAATTTGTACTATGTCTTATGTTAGGTCCATATGTACAACCCTCCTTCACAGAACCTTTAGTGCAATTTAAGGTATTTCCGAATCAGGTAGTTCCAGATTAACATGATTAACATGACCTGGAAATCAAGAAAGAACTTTGCTCCTGCTGGTCACAAGATGATACTACTAGCTCTTTGGAGCACCATTTTGTTAAGCCAATAAAGTTCTACTATTATGGACTCTTCACCTTATAGGCCAGCCATAACCCTTTCAGGAACACTAATAGGCAAATATAATAGCTTTAATTAACTTGACCAGAAAACCCCCAGTGTTGCTCATTATATACCCCCATCAGTTTAGTGAGCCAGTATGGCTGTCTCTTAGATCAAAGCTAGGCAATTTTATAGAACCTGCACTTTACAGGAAGACAAGACTCTACTTGTTATGCAGAAAATGAACCTACTCTATCTCATATAGTGACAGGTTAGGAATCTTAATTTCAGAGTGAAATTTAATAGTCAAAGCTTAGATCCTGAATTTATAGAATATGGACCTCCAGGTCTCCTGATTTTCAGATAAGTGATTTTGGAGCAAGTTATTCAAACTCTCTGTGCCTTAGTTTCTCCATTTCCAAAATTACAATAATAGAGTATGCCATATACTACTATCATAAGTTGTAAGTATGTTCTTACATATAGGGCACACAAAAATCTGATAGGTTTCACTATATGTTTCTTATAATTTATTTCTGGTGGCATTATTACTAATGTAGTTTAATGTTAGTGAGGAATAAAAATGAGCTATTTCATGTATTGTCACTGTATGAACTTCATTCTATTGTGGAAGATGCTTATTAGTCTAGACAATTGAACTTTTAAATGATGTTTAATAAATTTGTACTATTTCTCATTACTAATTACAAATTTCAAATCACATGTATTTTTATTTGGGCCTCCAGAAAAATGAAGTTTAATGCTAAATGCTATAATCTAAAGATTTGTGCCCTCTTAAATTTTTATGTCAAACCCTAAACCCCAAGGTATTAGGATGCCTTTAGGAGGTGATTGGTTCTATCTTGAGGGCTCCTTCCTAAATGAATGGGAATGTTTGCTATTGCCTGAATGTTGGTGTCCCCCAAAGATTCATATGTTGAGGACAATCTTCCAAGTTATAGTGTTAGGAGGTAGGGATCTTAGGAATCTATTAGGTCATTTGGGAGAAGCATGGTATTAGTGCCCTTGTAAAAGAGGTGTGAGGAAGCCTGATTCTTCTTTCTACCAAAAACTGGGTTGCTTAAGACAACAGAAATTAATTGCTTCATAGTTTTGAAAACTAGAGCCAAGGAAGATTATTCTCAAGTCTTAAGATGTAATGTTTGCAAGTCAAAACTACTCTAAGATTTCATCTCACTCCTGTCAGAATGGCAATCATCAAGAACACGGGCAACAATAAATGTTGGCGAGGATGTGGTAAAAAAGGTACACTCATACATTGTTGGTGGGACTGCAAATTGGTGCAACCCTCTGAAATCAGTATGGAGATTCCTCAGAAAGTTGGGAATGAAATCCTCCTTTGACCCAGCTATGCGAATCCTTGGTTTATACACAAAGAAATTAAAATCAGCATACTATAGTGACACAGCCATATCAATGTTTATAGCAGCTCAATTCACAATAGTTAGACCATGGAACCATTCTAGGTGTCCCTCAATAGATGAATGGATAAAGAAAATCTGATATATATATATATATATATATATATATATATATATATATATATTATGAAATATTATTCAGCTTTAAAGAAGAGTGATATTATGGCATTTGCCAGTAAATGTTTGGAGTTGGAGAATATCATGCTAAGCCAAATATGCCAATCCCACAAAACCAAAAGCCGAATGTTTTCTCTAATATGTGGATACTAACAATAAGGGCACTAGGGAAGAATAGAGTTACCTTAGATTAGGTAGAAGGTAGTGATGGGGGAGGAGGGGAGAAGATGTGTGGATAGGAAAGAGAGTAGAATGAAACAGACATTATTACTGTATGTATATATGTGACTGCATGAACAATATGATTCTGCAACATGTGCACTCAGAAAAATGAGAAATTATATCCCATCTATGGATGATATATCAAAGTGCATAAATGTATTCTACTGTCGTGTATAACAAATTAAAATAAATTTTTTAAAAAGTAAAAAAAAAAAAAAATGTGATGTTTGCCCTGCGTAGTTTTAGATTTGGTTTGTACTTGTTAACCCTGTCTTGTGTTTTTGTTTTTCTGCTTTTTCCACTCATATTTCTCCCTTTTGAATTTGGTATGTATATCCTATTCTTGTCTCTCCCCCCCCCCCCATTGTGATTTGAAAACACATAAAGTATTTAGTTTCACAGATTTTTTTTAAATTTTTTATTGTTGGTTGTTCAAAACATTACAAATTTCTTGACATATCATATTCCACACTTTGATTCAAGTGGGTTATGAACTCCCACCTTCACCCCATACACAGATTGCAGAATCACATCAGTTACACATCCATTGATTTACATATTGCCATACTAGTGTCTGTTGTGCTCCGCTGCCTTTCCCATCCTCCCCCTCCCCCCTCCCCACCTCTCCCCTCCCCTCCCCTCCTCTATCTCTACCCCCTACACTGTATAACCCTGAGGGTCTCCTTACATTTCCATGCAATTTCCCTTCTCTCTCCCTTTCCCTCCCACCTCTCATCCCTGTTAAATGTTAATCTTCTTCTCCTGCTCTTCGTCCCTACTCTGATCTTAGTTATTCTCCTTATATCAAAGAAGACATTTGGCATTTGTTTTTTAGGGATTGGCTAGCTTCACTTAGCATAATCTGCTCTAATGCCATCCATTTCCCTGCAAATTCTATGATTTTGTCATTTTTTAATGCAGAGTAATACTCCATTGTGTATAAATGCCACATTTTTTTATCCATTCATCTATTGAAGGGCATCTAGGTTGGTTCCACAGTCTTGCTATTGTGAATTGTGCTGCTATGAACATCGATGTAGCAGTGTCCCTGTAGCATGCTCTTTTTAGGTCTTTAGGGAATAGACCAAGAAGGGGAATAGCTGGGTCAAATGGTGGCTCCATTCCCAGCTTTCCAAGAAATCTCCATACTGCTTTCCAAATTGGCTGCACCAATCTGCAGTCCCACCAGCAATGTACAAGTTTACCCTTTTCCCCACATCCTCGCCAGCACTTATTGTTGTTTGACTTCATAATGGCTGCCAATCTTACTGGAGTGAGATGGTATCTTAGGGTGGTATTGATTTGCATTTCTCTGACAGCTAGAGATGGTGAGCATTTTTTCATGTACTTGTTGATTGACTGTATGTCCTCCTCTGAGAAGTGTCTGTTCAGGTCCTTGGCCCATTTGTTGATTGGGTTGTATGTGCTCTTGTTGTCTAATTTTTTGAGTTCTTTGTATACTCTGGATATTAGGGCTCTATCTGAAGTGTGAGGAGTAAAGATTTGTTCCCAGGGTGTATGCTCCCTATTTACCTCTCTTATTGTTTCTTTTGCTGAGAAAAAACTTTTTAGTTTGAGTAAGTCCCATTTGTTGATTCTAGTTATTAACTTTTGTGCTATGGGTGTCCTATTGAGGAATTTGGAGCCCGACCCCATTGAATGTAGATCGTAGCCAACTTTTTCTTCTATCAGACGGCCTGTCTCTGATTTGATATCAAGCTCCTTGATCCATTTTGAATTAACTTTTGTGCATGGTGAGAGAAAGGGATTCAGTTTCATTTTGTTGCATATGGATTTCCAGTTTTCCCAGCAAGCACCATTTGTTGAAGATGCTATCCTTCCTCCATTGCATGCTTTTAGCCCCTTTATCAAATATAAGATAGTTGTAGTTTTGTGGATTGGTTTCTGTGTCCTCTATTCTGTACCATTGGTCCACCCACCTGTTTTGGTACCAGTACCATGCTGTTTTTGTTACTATTGCTCTGTAGTATAGTTTGAAGTCTGGTATCGCTATACCGCCTGATTCACACCATGAACAGGGTATATTTTTCCATCTTCTGAGATCTTCTTCTATTTTTCTCTTTAGGGTTCTGTAGTTTTCATTGTATAAGTCTTTCACCTCTTTTGTTAGGTTGATTCCCAAGTATTTTATTTTTTTTTTTAAGATATTGTGAATGGAGTGGTTGTCCTCATTTCCATTTCAGAGGATTTGTCGCTGATATACAGGAATGCCTTTGATTTATGCGTGTTGATTTTATATCCTGCCACTTTGCTGAATTCATTTATTAGATCTAATAGTTTCTTTGTAGACCCTTTTGGGTCTGCTAGGTATAGAATCATGTCATCAGCAAATAATGATAATTTAAGTTTTTCTTTTCCTATTTTTATGCCTTTAATTTCTTTCGTCTGTCTAATTGCTCTGGCCAGTGTTTCGAGAACTATTTTGAACAGAAGTGGTGAGAGAGGGCATCCCTGTCTTGTTCCAGATTTTAGAGGGAATGCCTTCAATTTTTCTCCATTCAGAATGATGCTAGCCTGAGGCTTAGCATAGATTGCTTTTACAATATTGAGGTATGTTCCTGTTATCCCTAGTTTTTCTAGAGTTTTGAACATAAAGGGATGCTGTACTTTGTCGAATGCTTTTTCCGCATCTATCGAGATGATCATATGGTTCTTATTTTTAAGTCTATTGATGTGGTGAATAACATTTATTGATTTCCGTATATTGAACCAGCCTTGCATCCCAGGGATGAATCCTACTTGATCATGGTGCACAATTTTTTTGATATGTTTTTGTATCCGATTCGCCAGAATTTTATTGAGGATTTTTGCATCTAGGTTCATTAGAGATATTGGTCTGTAGTTTTCTTTCTTTGAAGTGTCTTTGTCTGGTTTAGGTATCAGGGTGATGTTGGCCTCATAGAATGAATTTGGAAGTTCTCCCTCTTTTTCTATTTCCTGAAGTAGCTTGAAAAGTATTGGTATTAGTTCCTCTTTAAAGGTTTTGTAAAACTCTGCTGTATACCCATCCGGTCCTGGGCTTTTCTTAGTTGGTAGTCTTTTGATGGTTTCTTCTATTTCCTCAATTGATATTGGTCTGTTTAGGTTGTCTATATCCTCCTGACTCAATCTGGGCAGATCATATGACTTAAGAAATTTATCTATGCCTTCACTATCTTCTAATTTATTGGAGTATAAGGATTCAAAATAGTTTTTGATTATCTTCTGTATTTCTGAAGTGTCTGTTGTGATATTGCCTTTTTCATCCCGTATGCTAGTAATTTGAGTTCTCTCTCTTCTTCTCTTCGCTAGCATCGCTAAAGGTCTGTCGATTTTGTTTATTTTTTCAAAGAACCAACTTTTAGTTTTGTCAATTTTTCAATTGTTTCTTTTGTTTTGATTTCATTAATTTCAGCTCTGATTTTAATTATTTCTTGCCTTCTACTTCTTTTGCTGTTGTTTTGCCCTTCTTTTTCAAGGATTTTGAGATGAAGTATGAGATCATTTATTTGTTGGTTTTTTTCTTTTTTTATGGAATGAACTCCAAGCAATGAATTTTCCTCTTAGAACTGCTTTCAATGTGTCCCATAGATTCCGATATGTTGTGTCTGTGTTTTCATTTATCTCTAAGAATTTTTTAATTTCCTCCTTGATGTCTTCTATAACCCATTGATCATTCAGTAACCTATTGTTCATTCTCCAAGTGATGTATGCTTTTTCCTTCCTTCTTTTATCATTGATTTTCAGTTTCATTCCATTATGATCAGATAAGATGCATGGTATTATCTCTACTCCTTTATATTGTCTAAGAGTTGCCCTGTGACATAATATATGATCTATTTTTGAGAAGGATCCATGTGCTGCTGAGAAAAAAGTATAATTGCTTGATGTTGGGTGGTATACTCTTTATATGTCAATTAAGTCTAGGTTATTAATTGTGTTATTGAGTTCTATAATTTCCTTATTCAACTTTTGTTTGGAAGATCTGTCCAGTGGCGAGAGAGGTGTGTTGAAGTCTCCCATGATTATGGTATGGTGGTCTATTAGACTCTTGAACTTGAGAAGAGTTTGTTTGACGAACATAGCTGCACCATTGTTTGGGGCATAAATATTTATGATCGTTATGTCTTGTTGGTGTATGGTTCCCTTAAGCAGTATGTAGTGTCCCTCTTTATCCCTTTTGATTAACTTTGGCTTGAAATCTATTTTATTTGATATGAGTATGGACACTCCTGCTTGTTTCCGAAGTCCATATGCGTGATATGATTTTTCCCAACCTTTCACCTTCAGCCTATGTATGTCTTTTCCTATCAAATACGTCTCCTGTAGGCAGCATATTGTTGGGTCTTGTTTTGTGATCCATTCTACTTGCCTGTGTCTCTTGATTGGTGAGTTTAAGCCATTAACATTTAGGGTTCTTATTGAGATATGGGTTGTTCTTCCAGCCATATTTGTTTATTTATGTTACTAAACATGGTTTGTTTTCCTCTTTGATTATTCCCCCCCCCTTTACTGTCCTACCTCCCACTGTTGGTTTTCATTGTTATTTTCCATTTCCTCTTCCTGTAATGTTTTGCCAAGGATGTTTTGAAGAGATGGTTTTCTAGTTGCAAATTCTTTAAACTTTTGTTTATCGTGGAAGGTTTTAATTTCATCTTCCATCCTGAAGCTTAATTTCGCTGGATACACAATTCTTGGTTGGAACCCATTTTCTTTCAGTGTTTGAAATATGTTATTCCAGGATCTTCTAGCTTTCAGAGTCTGTGTTGAAAGATCAGCTGTTATCCTGATTGGCTTACCCCTAAATGTAATCTGCTTCCTTTCTCTTGTAGCTTTTAAAATTCTCTCCTTATTCTGTATGTTGGGCATCTTCATTATAATGTGTCTAGGTGTGGATCTCTTATGATTTTGCACATTCGGCGTCCTGTAGGCTTCTAGGATTTGGGATTCTGTCTCATTCTTCAAGTCTGGGAAGTTTTCTCGTATTATTTCATTGAATAGACTGCTCATTCCTTTGGTTTGGAGCTCTGTACCTTCCTGTATCCCAATGACTCAAGTTTGGTCTCTTAATGTTATCCCATATTTCTTGGATGTTCTGCTCATGGTTTCTTAACAGTCTTGCTGAGCTGTCTATGTTCTTTTCCAGCTGAAATACTTTGTCTTCATTGTCTGATGTTCTATCTTCTAAGTGTTCTACTCTGCTGGTAGTGTTCTCCATTGAGTTTTTAAGTTGGTTTATTGCTTCCTGTATTTCTAGGATTTCTGTTTGTTTGTTTTTTATAACCTCTATCTCCCTGTATAGTTGATCCTTTTCTTCCTGGATTTGTTTGCGTAATTCATTGTCGAAGTGATCTTTCATTGTCTGATTTTGCTGTCTAATGTCTTCCTTGATACTCCAGATCATCTGAAGCATGTATATCCTGAATTCTTTATCTGACATTCCATCTGCTGCAGCTGTTACCTCTTCTAAAGTTGCGTTGACCTGCATTGCTTGTGGTCCTTTCTTTCCTTGTCTTTTCATACTGCTTGCGTTTCTTTCTTGCAGGCGCGGGCGGCGGCTCTGCTCTCTCCTTATTCCAATTGGGGTGTCGTGGCTACCACGCCGGCAGGTCACTGGGCCTGTTCTGGGCGCTGGCGGCGGCTCTGTTCTGCCCCTACTCCAATTGGGATGACGAGTGTACCATGCCAGCAGGCCACCGGGCCTGATCCGCCGGTAGGTTGTAGGTTTGCCTACCCTGCAGGCGCGGGCGGCGGCTCTACTCTGCCCCTACTCCAAATGGGGTGACGTGTCTGTCGTACCAGCAGGCCACTGGGCCTGTCCCGGTGGTCGGTCGCAGATCTGCCCAACTTTCGGGCACGGGTGGCGGCTCTGCTCTGCCCCTACTCCAATTGGGGTGTCGTGACTACCCCGCCTGCAAGTCGCTGGGCCTGTTCCTGGCACGGGCGGCGACTCTGCTCTGCCCCTACTCCAATTAGGGTGGTGTGTGTACCACGCCGGCAGGCTCCTGGGCCTGATCCGCCGGTCTGTCGCAGGTCTGCCTACCTTGGAGGCGCGGGCGACGGATCTGCCCTGCCCCTCCTACCACGCCTGCGGATCCCTGGGCCTGATCTGCAGGTTGGTCACAGGTCTGCTCACCCTGCGGGCACGGGTGGCGGTTCCGCTCCGCCCCCACTCCAATTGGAGTCACGTGGCCACCACACCGGCAGGGCCTGATCCGGGCGTGGGAGAAGGATCTGCTCTGCCCCTACTCCAGTTGGGGTGACGTGTGTACCACACTGGCAGGCCACTGGGCCTGACCCGCCAGTCTGTCACAGGTCTGTTTACCTTGCAAGCGCGGGCGGCGGCTCTGCCCTGCCCCTCCTACCACGCCCATGTACCACTGGGTCGCGGGTCTGCCCACCTTGCAGGCGGCTCCTCTCCGCCCCCCTCTCCAATTGGGGTCACGCGGTCACCACGCTGGCGAGCCGCTGGGCCTGCTCTGGGCGCTGGCGGCGGCCCGGCTCCTCCCCTCTGGCTCGACGACAAATTGAGGAGACTCGGGTGTCTGTGCCTCACCCCCCCTACCAGGAGACCAACTGTTTCTGTTGCCGCTGGTATTGATGAAGTTCTCTCCTCCGCCGCTTTCTGATGACATCAGATCTCTGCCATGTTGGTATCCTATGCGAATGGCAGCATTTCATTCCCCTTGCCGGGCAACCAAAGCAACGGGTGAGTCCTGACCGGCCCTCAGCAGGACCCGGACCGAGAAGCAGTTTCCGTGGGCTCCTAGCCCTGGGCCAGGGCAGTTCCGGGAGCCGGAACTCGGCTGCTCCGTGCTCGGTGTATGCTCCGATAAGAGTAGGCTCCAAGAAGCAGTCCCCGCGGGCTCAGTTCCGGGAGCCGGAATTCAGCCACTTAGTGCTTGGTGTATGCTCTGATAGGAGCAGGGTCCAAGAAGCAGCCTCCGCAGGCTCCCCAGCCCTGGGCCAGGGCGGTTCTGGGAGCCGGAACTCGGCGCCCCGCGCTCCGTGTTCGCTCTGATTAGATCAGGTTCTAAGAAGCCCCCAGGCACTGAACCCTAGCAATCTGTCTGCAAGCCGCAGGCGAATGGCAGCCTGAAATTACCTTTTCTACGGCTGAATGAGCTGCGGTCAATCGAAAACAGGGATGGTGACGTCAGCTTTCCAACATGGTGGCTGCTGGCCTCCTCTGTGGTCTGACCGGTGTGGAGAACCGAGATGGACCGCTTCCTTCCCCCGTCTCGAACCCAGAATTCAGCCCTGAGTACGGTGCTTGCACGGCTAGCAGAAACTGCAGTGCTGTATCCCTGCGTCACTATCTCCTCGTTTCCCAGCACGCGCTGCAGACTCTAGCCACGGGGCGATTTGCTGAATAAGCAGTGTTACCCTCCGTGCGACAAACCTCTCGCGTTTGAGTCCCCGTAGCCGATCCTCGTGCGATGGAAATCCTTCCTCCAGGTTCCGGAGCACCCCACTATTGCTGGAAATTCCTAACAAGATATCCTTTAGCCGTCCTGACTTGTCATACTCCCACACAGTGAAGCAGCACACGGGGGCAATGCACTCCCCTCGCCGCCATCTTCCAAAGTCTCACCTAGTTTCACAGATTTATAGGTGGAAGGAGGGGGATTTTCCTCAGGATAAATCACACCATTGAGTCTGAGTTGGGTAGAAGAATTTAAGACTTTGGGGGCTACTGAGATACAATGAATGTATTTTACATGTGAGAATGACATGAGTTTGTGGGTAAGAATGAAATATTATAGTCTGAATCTTGTTTCCCCCAATCCATATGGTGAAACCTTATCCCCCAATGCTATAAGTTCAAGAGGTGGACACACTTGAGAGCTTTGTCCACACATATGAAATTGCTGACTGTATAAAGCAGACTTCAGGAGGAGTATTTGTTCCTTCTCCCATGTGAATATGCAGGAAGATATCATCCTGAAAGTAGACAATAAGATATTAAGCCAGCACCAGATTGCTGGCACCTTGATCTTGGACTTCCCAACCTCCAGAACTGTGAGAAAGTAGATGCTTGTTTATAAATCACCTAGCTGATATTCTTTTTTTTTTTTTTAATAGACCAATGGACCAAGACTCCAACAAAAGCATCAATAGCCATCATTAGAATCCATAAGACTGCTGCCTATCCTAGAAAAAAATTCTGAGAAAATATTTCTTAATTTGTGATGTTGAATGGTCTTAATCCTACCACTATTTAGTATTTAGTATATTTTCTGACTGCAACTTTTATTATTTAAAAGTAGACTACAGGCTTTGTCTTAACAGACTGGCCAATCTGACTAGTAGAAGGCATAAATATGGAAGTCCCTTCACTTCCATATTCTCTTCTAACTCTGCAATTCTAGAATCCAACAGTGCATCATATTTTCATGCAGTGAACTAAAAGATCCTCACAGTTTTCCATTCTGCTTTCCCATTTCTAAAGTGCCTTATAATATATGATTCTATACATAGAATAGTATAACTATTTAGGCCTCTGCACCCATGAGGAAAGTCTTACACTGACTTTTAATGATTTTTCTTATTAGGGATTATAACAACATCTTTTAGAAAACAGGTTGTCAATTTGAGGGAACAAAGATGCAATTTGTTTTCATCACAATGTCAAGCTGGAACATACCTGTGATCTGGTTAGTAAGTAGATACATGGGAATTTTCCATTCTAACTTTCTTAATCCTATTTTTGATAGTTTTATTTAGTGACTGTTTCCCTTTTATCCTTATGTTGGAGTCAGCTTCCGTGCTTCTACTTCATAAAGTTTGATACATTTTCTAACCATTTTATCTCATTAAGCTGTGTTGCCGTTTTATCTTACAATGTTGTTTCCACACAATCATATCTTTTACAATAATTTTACACTGAAGTCAAAAAAGGGAACTTTTTACTGATATTCAGATTTATTTTCAATATTTGTTATGTGATCTTGGTATCCTTTCTTATGAAATTTTTCATTCATCAAGAGCATTCATTTTCGAACAGTATAATGGGAAATTCAAAAAAATAAAAGAATAGATTCTTGCAAAGACATAGGAAAGTAGTGGTAGGCCCTGGCAGTGGTGAGTTAGCAATAAACAGTGATAATTCAAGATGCTGAATGATGTCTTACTAGGTGTACCAGTTTTCAAATGCAACATCCTCTATCAGGATTTATTCTCATGAAAAGAGGTTATACTACCTTCCCTAACTATTTTGGTTCAAAGATTACAAATGTTGCTTTTCCTAAATTGTGTTTTGCATGCTAAACTCCCTTTTTTGCCATTAAGTATAACTAGAACACTATATAGAGACAATTAGTAATTTCCTGATAATTACACTTTGAATATCTTTTCAAGAACTTTTTACATGTTGCCAAAGTTCTTCCATTTAATTTCACCTCATTGGAACCAACTTTATCTTACAAGTGAAATATATGGTGACCCTGATGTCTGAACCCTAATTTATGAAGTATCAAGCTTTTTAATTACATTTTTTAAATTCTATAACTGCCTTCATAACTGGTTAATAGGAAGGGTATATATTATATTTAAGTTCTCCCAAAATATTACTCCTAGAGGTTTTATTCTATAATTAAAGATTGAGCAAATGCTTTGATTTTTGGAATTCCTGTTACTGCATAGCACATTTTTAAAACACACAGATGCACACACACACACACACACACACGAAAACAAAAAATAGAAAAGGAAAGAAACAAATTGTAGTATTATCAAAGAAATATTTTTTGTTTACCAGAAGGTTTATTCAAGAGTTTCCGTTTATTCAAGTTTCTGGATTAACTCACAGCCTCCTTCCTTCTTTTATCTATTCAGGTAAAGTACATTGACTGAAATTTAGTGGCTTAAATAAACACACATGATCTCACAGTATTAAGTGTCAGGCATCTGAGCCTGGTTTAGCTGGGCTTTCTAGGCAGGGTCTCACAAAGTTGTAGTTAATGTCTCAGCTGGGCTGCATTCTCATCTGGAGGCTAAACTGGGAAATTCCCCTCTTCAGCTCACTCCAGTTGTTGATGGAATTTAGAATTCATTTCTTGATAATTATAGAACTGATGTCCCTATGTTCTTATTCATATCAGCTACAGACTTACCCTCAGTTCCCAGTGCTGCTAACTGTGAGTGTCCCAAACTAGCCACTTGTCAGGTGAAAATAGGACCTCTAGAGCAAGTCTGCTATCCAGAGTGCTGTATGATGTAGCATAATCCCACAAGTGGAATCCCATTCCTTTGCCATATTTTATTGAAGTCAGTCAAAGTTCCTTCCAACACTAAAGAGGAAGGAAACCTGCAAGGGCATGAACATAAAAAAGGTGGGGCTCACTAGGAGGGTGGGGGCACTGGTGTCTCTCTTCTCTGAAAATAGCATCTAGGTGAACCCAAGATAGCATTGAGCATCCTGTATCTATCTCCATACCAGGACACTTGAATCCTTTAGTGAAAGTTTTGGACTAAAGTAAAATATTTGATCTCCACAAGTCAACAATAATTAGTCTTTCCTTTTCATAATAAAGTAAGTAAACATTTCAGAACTCTAAGGGAAAGAACTGTCAATAGAGTTTCACAAATGAAATGTTTTTATATTTAAGTTATATACAGTGATAATTAACATTACCAATACTACCTACTCATATTTCAATTACCAAATCTTTCTTTATTAATTATCTGATGTACTTAAGCAAAACTCGAGATTCCACTTTACCCCAGTTCCTCATCCCAGAGGCACACCACCACTCTGCTATTTTATTGCACACATGACAGGGTTCTGTAAGGTACAGCTCTTTGAGGACAACCTTAACTGCTTTTTCCCAAGCTTCCAAAATAAGTAAGAGTAAGGATATAATCATACACCTTTTTTTCATGTTTTAAACAGTGAAATGCATGTTTCCTCCTACATCAATGATATATAATAATACATGTGATATTTTTATGACACAGTGAACGATACAAATTCTTTCAAGTATCCTATAGATTCATATTTTCCACATTCTAAACATTATATAGAGTATTCAAGAGAAAAGAAGCAGCCAGATCCTTAATATTCCTCTCCCTGTGTGTGTGATACAATAGTCAAAGTCTTTCTTTACTTCATATGTGACTTGTCTAAAAACATTTCTGACCTATCAGTCTGATATTTTAATGTGAATGACAATTTCAATTTTCTATATTTCTTTTATCTTTTTTCTGATTCAACTTCTGCTGCTTTTGACTTGCATATATTTTCCCAATTTCTTGTCTTTGATTTATCTCCTTAGAAACTCTTTTCCATGTATCTTATGGGAAACTCAAGTTTCACTGGTCCATGAAGAGTCTACTTCTTGCTATATAAATAAAGCAGAAGTGAAGAGGACACTTAATTCATGTTGTTGGAGTACAGATTATTTGTGCAGCATTTTGAGTAGCTAAGGGATGTGTGACATCTGGTTCAGGTCAACCCCCATACCATACAGTTTCCAGGCAAGATGGTAGGAGGGAAAGCTTTATTAGATCTTATTGATAAAATTCCTGCTATGTGACATCAATTGCAGGGTAGACTCTTCCTGGGAGCTGTAGATTCATAGAGTACTGCCAACCTCCAACTGTTGGCTGGAAAAATCAGTTTGTCTGGTCAACAGGGTGCTTTCCTTGTCTCAGATTATTACTTTGACCATATGGATAGTGTCATGTGGTTCAGTTGACTGCCAGGGTCCTCACAAAGAAAAGTGTGAATGAAACACCATAGCTGTTGCTTGGCCACTGTACAAAAGAGAGAGAAGGTGGCAGACATGCATATATCAACATGCACATTTTACAGAATTTTTTCTGAAGTTTCTTTAGAATGACATACATTGTTGAATTTGTAAGTTATTTTTTTTAAATCAATGAATGTAGTTTCCCCAACATTTTGAAAAGTCATTCTACAACCTCATTTTTATTAGGGTCTTCCCATCTTGGGGGGGGTGTGTGTGTGCATGCATGTGCACTCCTGTCTGATGACTTTTTCATGCTTTCTCTATCTTCTGCCTTTGTTCTTCCTTCCCTACTTCAGTATTCCAATTCCAACATGACATCTTGATGGAGGCTTCAAACAGAATCTTCCTTCTAAGTCACTGGATAACTTGACATAGAGTTTGGTTGTTGGCTATTTCCTTTCCCTTTGTCTATTTCATGCATTAGATTAGACACATCTGGTTTCTGGATCTGGCAGCAGCAAATGACTGTAACTTTATTTCTCTTCTGTTAAAGTTTAGGAAAGTTGAAGGGAACCTGCAGTTTTTGCTTAGGATTCTTCATTCAATCCACTGACACACTAAGTTTCTAGGTATGGATGTTTCTGTGTTTATACTACTTGGAGATCAATGAGCTTCTTGGATCTGCAGAACAATGATTTCATCAAATTGGAAAGTTTTGACCCTTATTGCTTAACAATTCTTTTGCCTCTTATTTTTACTTGTTTTCCATTGTCCCATCTGTGTCTGACACTCTCTTATTTTTCTTCCATGTTTCTTCATTTTCTTTTTTTCTCAGTCTGAATAATTGATGATTCATTCTTTTGACATCTTGAATCTTATGTTGATATCTCCTAGTGAATTTATTTTAGTTACAATATTCTCTAACTTCAGAATTTCCATTATTTTTTTAACTTATTTATTTATTTATTTGTTTGTTTATTTATTTATTATAGGGGATTGAACTCAGTCCTTTTTTTTTTAAATTTTGAGACAAGATCTTGCTAAGTTGCTCAGGGCTTCTCTTTGTTGCTGAGGATGGTCTTGAAGTTGTGATCCACTTGTCTCTGCTTTCTAAGTCATTGGAATTACAGGCATGCACCACATTGCCCAGCTCTTCATTTATAATATCTGTAATTTAACTGAGAATATTTGTTGATTCACTTTGTCATACTTTCCTTTAGTTCTTTAAGCATTATTTCCACTAGATTTTTAAAACATATTTAATAGTTGCTTTGAAATCCTTGCTAAATAAAGACATGTAGGCACAGCCAGCTTTTATTGATTGATATTTTTACTAACACTTTATTGAGATATAATTCATTCATATAAAGTATCGAATTTAGTTGTTTTCAGTATATGTGCAGTGATATGGGTTGAATTATGTCCTCCAAAACTCACATGTTGAAAGCCCTACTCTCCCTGCAATTCCTCAGAATATGACCACATAAGGAGATTGGATCTTTATAGAGATAATCAGATTAAAATGAGATTATTAGAATGGGTCCTAATCTAATAGGGCTGGGGTCCTTAAATAGGGGAAATGTCATATGCAGAAAAGTCAGAAATCAGTGATGCTTTTGCAAACCAAGGATGACTAAACCAGCAGCAAACTAAAAGATTAAGAGGCACAGATCTCTCACAGCCCTCAAAATGAAGCAACCTTGCTGACCCTTGACCTTGTACTTACAGCTTCCAAAATTGTGAGAAAATAAGTTTTTATTGTTGAAAGTACCCACCTTATTGTATTTTTGCATTGGAGCCCTAGAAAACTAATATATAGATATAGGCAAAAATCTCCCACAGCCAGTTTTAGACTATTTTTTATCATCTGAAAAAAATCCTTGAACATATTCCATTGCCCTACTCTGTCTCCATATTTTACCCTTTTTGATTATTTCACATAAATATAATATATTGTTTTTGTGTCTAGCTATTTTTCCTTGAATAATGGTCTCAAGATTCATCAATGTTGTAGTATGTGTCAATATTTCATTACTTTTTTTATAGATGAGTAATATTCCACTCTATGAGTAGGCTACATTTTGTTTATCAGCTGATGAACATTTGAGTTCTTTCTTGTAGCTTTTAAGAATAATGTTGCCATAAATATTCATGTAGAAGTTTTTGTGTGAATATATGTTTTCGCTTCTTTTGTATATATACTAGAAGTGGAATTGCTGGTTCATATTTCAAGTCAATATTTAACTATTAGAGGAGTTGTCAGACTATTTTTCAAAGTTGCCCCAACATTTTACATTCTTACCAACAGTGTATGAAAACTCTGACTATGACATATACTCATGAGCCCTTGAATGTGAATTTTTGATTCTAGCAAAAGATCAGAGTAGATTTGAAATGTTGTCTTACTGTGATTCTGATTTACATTTCCCAGTGACTAATGATTTTGATCATATTTTCATGTACTTATTGACCATTTGTATACTTTTACTTGAGAAATGACTTTTCATATTCTTTGTTCTTTCCAAAATTGTGTTATTTTTCTTTTTATTAATGAGTTGTATTAGTTCCTTTAAAATTTGGGGTTCAAATTTAGAAAATAATTTTCCCCATAAGCTATCATTTTACTTCCTCTTTATTTAAAATCATTTAAATGTCAAATACAGATTAAATATCTTCAAGGTGCACCACACAATGATTTTATGTATGTACTCTTTATATACATACCTCTTTTAAGATACTTATTTCATTTCCATTGGATACCTCATATATTTGATAATAGCTTAATAGGTGTGATGTGCAATGTGATTTTGATTTGTATTTCCATTGATCATTGGTGATGTTAAGCAACATTATATATGGGGTGGGTGGGGGCAATGGCCAGCGTCTCATTAAAGACTTCTTCTTCCTGCCAGGATAATCCAAGCCACCCTAAAATTTACAATCTCAAATAATTAGTGAATAACAAAGCACAAATACCTAGAAATATATTTACAGAAAGCAAAGACCCTGATAAGATCTAGTCCACATGGGTTCTGGAACTAGACAAAGACAAAAGGCTTCTGGTGATTTATTTAAGAGGGTAATTCAAAAGCAGAGGTAAGGTTTCAAGGGGAAAGTCTTGTTTTAAATCTTGGCAGGTCACACCCATCTCAGGTGCTGTGTGGGCCACAGCAGAGCAGCATATAGATTTACATTGTCCCTGGGAAACTCACCAGAAGAAATGTCCAGTGGTCGTTCCCAGACACCAGATGTCTCTATCCATGAGGCTTCCATGAACCATGACCCAAGAAACCCCTGGAAAGCTTCGGACAATTTTATATACCGCTTGGCCATTCATATTTGGGAAAATGTCTATTAAGATAATTTCCCCAATTTTTAATTGAATTATTTGATTTTTGCTCTTGAGTTGTGTAAGTTACTTATATATTTTAGATGTTATTTTTTTATTAACTATATGATTTTTAAATATTTTATCCCACTCTATAGATTACCTTTTAATTATGTTTATTTTAAATTTGGTGGCATCACCATTTGATCCAGCTATCCCTCTCTTCGGTCTATATCCAAAAGACTTAAATACAGCATACTACAGGGACATAGCCACATCAATGCTTATAGCAGCACAATTCACAATAGCTAAACTGTGGAGCCAACCTAGATGCCCTTCAGTGGATGGATGAATAAAAAAAAATGTGGCATATATACACAATGGAATTTTACTCAGCAATAAAAGAGAACAAAATGATTGCATTTGGAGGTAAATGGATGGTGTTGGAGAAGAGAATGTTAAGTGAAGTAAGCCAATTCCCATAAAACAAATGCTGAATGTTTTCTCTGATATAAGGAGGCTGATTCATAGTGGGTAGGGAAGGGGAGCATGGGAGGAATAGATGAATTCTAGATAAGGCAGAGGGGTGAGAGGGAAAGGGAGATGGCGGGGGATTAGCAAGGGGGGTGGAATGTGATAGATATCATTATCCAAAGTACATATATGAAGACATGAATTTGTGTCAACATACTTTATATACAACCAGAGATATGAAAAATTGTGCTGTGTACATGTAATAAGAATTGTAATACATTCTGCTGTCATTTGTTTTTAAAAAATCAATTAAAAAATAAAAAATAAAGAATAAAAAATAAATAAATAAATTCGGTGCCATCTTATTTATTTTTGCTTTGGTCATCTGTCCTCCAATGTTAAGGAGATTTTCCCAGTTTTTATCTTCTAAGAGTTTTATAATTTCAGCTCTTATATCTGAGAACTTTCTTTAATAGTGCACTATTTCAGGTAAAAATATTTCAAAGTTTGATGATGCCTTATTATCTGGTTTTTTCTTCTGTCATTTTAGCTTTGGTGTCACACCTAAAAATAAATTGCTAAATACAAACTCATGAGGATATCTTATCTGTATCTATAAATGCATAACTACATATATAATTTTCTTTCTGCCAGTACCACATGGTCTTGATTACCATTGTTTGTTTTGCAATGGGAGGAATAGATAAATTGCAATGAAGAATTTTTAGTATTTGTATCTTGTTAATTTTTAACTATTCTGGGTCACTGAAAATTACATATAAATTTGTACAATTAGTTTGTAATTTTTTAAAAAAATTTCAGCTGGAATTCTAATATAGATTGAATTCTATTTATCTATAAATCTATTTGGAAATGATGCCATCCTACAATATCAAATGGAGCCTTGGAAAGTCACTCAAACCATATCCAAATCATATCAGAGGCTCTAGATAAAGTCCACTTCTGTCTCATTCAGGTTGCTGTCAGAATTCAGGTTCTTTTCTTTCTTACTGAAGGTTCAAGTCATCTTAAATCCTCAAGCATTCGATCATTGTATTTGGCATCTTTTATTTGTTTCTGTTTCCAGATGGAGAAATTCCTTTTCTTTCCAAAGCTACCAGCAGCTCTGGAGGCTGAGACAGGAGGATTGCGGGTTCAAAGCCACCCTCAGCAAAAGAAAGGTGCTAAGCAACTCAGTGAAACCCTGTCTCTAAATAAAATACAAAATAGGTCTGGGGATGTGGCTCAGTTGTTGAGTGTCCCTGAGTTCAATTCCCAGAACCAATCAATCAATCAATCAATCAATCAATAAAAGCTAATGTGTTTGGACCCACCTGATGATTCCTTCCGAATCTTCCTGTTTTAAAGTCCCTATAATTAATTTTGTCTTAAAATTAATTTTGCTGTGTAATATATCAAATTCTCAGATTGCAGGGCTGGATTCCCAAATTATCTTTTTTTGGAGGCTATTGAGAATGGGGGAGTTTTCCTAATGTCTTTCAGAGTATTCATCATTGATGTATAGAAGTTTTTGGATCTTCTAAGTATAGAATCATGTCATCAGCAAATAGTGATAGTTTGAATTCTTATTTTCCTCTTCAAATCCCCTAAATTTCTTTCTTTTGTCTAACTGCTCTGGCTAGAGTTTCCAGGACTGTGTTGAATAGAAGTGGTGAAAGGGGGCATCCCTATCTTGTTCCAGGTTTTAGAGAGAATGCTTTCTATGTTTCTCCACTTAGAATGATGTTGACCTTGGGCTTAGCTTAGATAGCTTTTACAGTGTTGAAGTATGTTTTTATTAGCCCTAATTTTTGTAGTGTTTTCAACATGAAGGGGTGCTGCATTTTGTCAAATGCTTTTTCTGCATTTATTGAGATGATCATATGATTCTTGTCTTAAAGTCTATTGCTGCGATGAATTATGTTTATTGATTTCTGTATGTTGAACCAACCTTGCATCCAGGTATCAAGGTATGAACATTTTGGGGAAAGAAGATGGGGAAAAGGTATATATATATATATAATATCAAGTGCACATAGTTGATAAGTTCCAAACCAATAATTAAATCTTAGAATTTATATAACAAAGTCTACATTGTTATACTGCTACTGTCAGTATTAGTTGTAATTTAAACTAGCTTATTCTATTTTCCTTTGAATACATTTTTTAAAAAAACTTAAGTATGAAGTTTTTAATAATTGTTTTACAATGTCTTTGAATTACTGCAGGTTTGTAAATTACTTTAATGTCTACTAGAAATAATGAAACTGGTTAATATTCTGACAATTATATGACTGTAGTGAATAGTTTTATATGTATCTCCAAGGTTGTTATAAATGTATGCATATAAATATACTTGCATTACATTTTGTTAATAATATTTTATTTGACATTATCATGCTAGCTCCCATTATCTTTTGAGATTCTTCTGGAATAATAGCTTAGTATGTTTCACCATAAAACCCACAAAATTTCTGGCAATCTTTTCTTTAGTTTGGGCATTTGGGATATTTCAAATATTTTCCATTGTATAAAAAAGTTAACAATAAATACATTTTTATGATAAAACATTTTCTTTTCATATGAAGAACAATTTTCTAGATTTCTTAACAATAAAAACAGGAGCAAATGACATGAAATCCGGCCAATTTTGGCAAAGGATGGTAAAATTACACTTGCTATGTCAAGTTGACCTATTTTGTTTGGACAATTAGGAGTTGTGAAAGCATTTGGACAGTTCTGAGGTGTTTGTTGGTCAATTTACATTCTATAAAAGTAAAAAAAAAACCAAGTTTCTCATTCATGTATTTATGTAGTTTCCTAGGTACTTTGTAAATAATAAGTAAACGAAAACAATTTGTTGCACAGAATGAAGGTCTATTAAACTGCATTGAATTAAATTTTGTATCCATTGTCAATTTTCTTGACTTTTTAAAGAAAAAAAAAAACAAAAAACAAACCTCTCATGAGGATAATGGAAAATTATTGTCCTCAGCTGAAGTAGGAATCAAAAATATTTCTGTAAGTGTTCAGGTAGTAATTTTTTTTTTTCTTTGCAGGCCAAACTTGTCTCTGTCACATAGCCTACATTTTTTTTTTAACTTTCAAATTATAAAACTTTATCCTCAGGTCATGAGAAATGTAAATATAGTTAGTTAATGGGAGGATTTTGCCTATGGAAGCCAATCTTTATTTTCTTTGTTCTCATGGATGCAAAGTTTTATCAGTAATTATACAACTTCTTAAGAAAAAAAATGGTAAAAATATAATATCAAAATTAATTCATGAAGAAAAAATATGTAAACGATTTTAAAAAGAGAAGATGTAGAAGTGATAAAATAACCATTATAGCTATGAATAATACTGGGGAAATAGGTTGTTTAACAAAAGTGTGTTCTTAATGTCTTTCAGTTACAAAGGTAGCCACACATTTTTATTCTTTCTCACACAGTTGTACTGAACCTTCATCATGGCTGTTTCTTTGGCTAAGAGACAATTCCTTTCTTTACAAAACATCTAATTTTGAGGTGTGCAAAGCACTCATCATTTTAAGAGTTTGCTTTATCTCATGGCCAGTAATTCAGAGAAAAATACATTGTGAAGATGCATCATGAAGAGGTAGAAGCAGTTGGAGAATATAATTTTCAGAGTTGTACAGATAAACATTTATAAATATGTTGGATAACTTCCAAAGGAATCTTGTTTTTAAAGAAAATATTGGTGTGACTAGAGCAATAGAATACAAATTTTACCCACTTCTACAGATTATATAAAGATGAATTTAATTCTTTTGCCAATAGTCTGTTGAGTTGAATAATTAAAAAATTCTATTATACCTATTTGGAAAAAATAAGACATTTAACGAAAGAAACAAATTAGAAGAAATTATACAGATTCAGGAATAAATTAGACTCTCATATGGCTAAAAACAAACAAAAATAGTGTTTAATTGGAAGGGAGAAGAAATTAAAAACATTTCCAAATCCAATTACACCTGACCAAAGTTTTCACCATCAGCTTTGATTTTTACTAAAATGCGACATTCATTGTGGGACATTTTTAGGTAAGATTGCCTACAGTCATTCAAATTCACACTTTCTTAAAATTCCTATGGAATGAATAACTCCTTCACAGACACATAAGGTCTATTAAGGAATGGGAGTTTTTCTTTTGTTTTATATTCTGCTAAATCCATAATGCCTAAAAAGGCACATCTCAATTAAAAATGCTCAAATAAGACTAAGAAAAGATCATCACTTCAATACATTTCTAATACTTTCAAGATCTTTTTAGGCCAATTATTACATACACACATACTTATATATCCGAAACACATATAAAACATATATGGATGTACATATTTGTATATTACATAAATATGTGGGGTTTTAAGTATGCAGTTTTAGTTCTGGGGAATTTTTTGTATGTTTGTGGCAGGGATGTTTAGTGCTCATGATATAGCCTTTTGCTATCCTATATTTCCTAGCCTCCCTTGCAGAGCTTTGGGCTGATGTGCAGTGGGTTATTTTCAGGCTAAGACTTTTGAGTGATTGTGTGTCCACTTCATTCTTCTTGTCCCCTAGTGCAGCATCCTTGAAGAGCCCTTACTCATAAGGATCACAACAGAGAGGGACTTGCACACTTCATTTGCTTTAAAGATTAATCACTTGAGATCTTGCGTTTGTGTGTAATATCCATAGTCCGTCCTATTATACTTGGTGCAGTTGTTCAGTGCTACTGTGCAGCTAATGTGTTATTGTACCTTTGCCTCTTTCTACATGAAAATTTCCAATAAAATTTCCAATAAAAAGGAGACGAAGAAAGATGGCCGCTGCGTACGGGGGTTGCTGAAGTGCTGAGCGTAGTCACGCTCAAAGCAGCGGCTTTAATAGAGATTTCTGTTAGAGCTCATTTCACCGATAATCTGTAGCGGACCACTTTGCCAAGGAGCAGGAAGAACAAAGAAATCGAAAAAGAGACGCTTGGCTGCTCAGAGCCGCGGGCGCTTTGCTCCCATCTGCTTCCTCTTTCGCTTCGCTCGCTCCGGGCGGAGAACCTGAATGTGTAATCAGCAGTGGATTGTAAGTACCCGAGGCAAAGAAAGCTCAGTGCGCCCCGCCTTTTTTTTTTTTTTTTTTTTGAATATTTTTTATACAGGGAGAGTTTGTGGATTGGCTTTGTTGGCGGGGCTGTGGTTTCTGTGCCGAAAATCCACTCCGCGGGAGCCGCCATTTGCTTTCTGCTTGCTGTCTTGATGGCTCTGTATACACTGTCCGGCAGCCGCACCTAGAGGTTGGAGCTCGGCTGCGTGCCGAGCCCTGTCCTCCGAAGGCTGGACTGCAGCCTCGAGCGTCTCGGTGACCTGTTCGCCGCTGCACCTTCGGGCAGAGCCTGCTCTGGGGTCGTTCTGCACCCCCCTGCCAGGGGACCCGTGCTCCGGAGGAGGGGGACGGAGAGCCGCGGCGGCAGCCGCTTGGGCCCCTGGGGCCGGGCACAGGGCTGAAGAGCTGCGGAAGCCAGGGCGGCTCTGCTACAGTCGCAGACAAGCGTGGCCCAGAGACAGCGACAGCGGCAGGGTTTCATTTCTAGAAATCTGGACTGGAAACAGAAGCAGCAGTTTGTATAATCCCAAGAACTTGCTTATATCAGGAAGCTGTAAGGGCAACATGAATAGCATTGAGGAGATGTAACATGGTGGCAGGCGCAGAGAGATCAAGTCTCTGACATCTTCAACTGCGCGGGCATAGGGAGCCGTAAACTGTCTAAATGCTGTTTGCTCAGGATCACTAGGCAATGCTGAGCTGACGTGGATCTGGGGTGTACAGGCTGGGCCCCTCAGAACACACACACAGAGCCCGAATCGGAAGCAATTAAGCTCCGGTTCGCCTGCTTCATGTGACTCAGCACTAACGATCCCGCTGAAATAATTGGCTGGCCCTTAGGAACTTACAGAGGTAAAAGCCAACCGAGCCTTCATAGGCAGTGGCCACAGGACTGAAACGGGGATTGGGAGAGACAGTCAGGACCCACCCGTTGCATTGGTCACCTGGCAAAGGGAACAAACGGTCACAATTTGCATGGGACATCACCATGGCAGAGAAACGGCGTCACGGGCGGAGGAGATAACTGCATTCAAACCAGAGCGACAGGTGTGTAATCCCCTAGTCATCTCTCTCCACACAGCAGGGAAAACTTAAGGGCCACTCCCAGCTCTCCTGTGAACGCAATAACCAGACCGAGGGAATCAGGAGTGGCGCGGGACTCGCGGCGCGGAACTCCCGGCTACCGCTCCCACCAGTGCTGACAACTGAGGTCTCTTGCACCAGCTACCGGGGGCGTGGCTACAGGAGGGCAAGCAAATTCGCTGGGGGATCTCAGCCCCAAGCTCTACAAGCTTAGGGTCTGAGGGAGGCAAACAGGGAGAGTGAGCCCAGGTGTTCATGAAAACAGGGCTCCCAGGAGCAGCAGACCTGGCGTGTAGCCAGTATTGTGGTGAGCGCCACAGGTGAGCACGGCCTGGCTTGAGGAAACACAAGACAAGGCCCTAGACACTCAGGATTGGAGACCCGCTCAGTCTAGGAGAAAGAGCGGCTGCACAGTGAATGGTTCCCACCTACTGAGAGGAGAAGCTTGGCCCAGTGGGCACAGCTCCACCTACTGGAAGAGAAGTTAATAGAACTCTAGGACTGCATTGATTATTATTATTATCATTTTTTTTCTTTTTCTTTTTTGTGTTTTTTTTTTCTTTTTTTCTCTTCTTTTTCTTTCATTTTCAATTTTTATTTGTTGTTGTTCTTTAACTTTTTTTCAATGTTTCTATTTTTTTTTAAATTTTTTTTATTTTATTATTATTTTTTTTTAATTTTAATTTTCATTTTTTATCATCACTATTATTTTTCTTAAAATTTTTTTTTCATCTTTCCTTTCTTTCTTTATTATCTAATCTTTGTTATTCTTGTTTCTTTTGTCTTTTCATTTCTTTTCAATTTTCTTATTCCCCCTTCCTTGAATTCTACCTGCCTACTCTCATTCTCTTTAGTGACTTCTTCCCTTCCCTTCTAATATCTTTCCTCTCAAGCATCAAATAAATCTATAAGAGTAAACAGTAACTCAGCAGTCAAACAGAACAAGAAGAAACATGAGCAGCATAAAAAAGCAAGGAAGAAAAGTAGTACAAACAATGAAGGACAGCCTAAATATTCAGGAGGACCTAGAGTCAGCAGAAAAATGGTCATATAAAGAACTCAAGGAATACCTTAGACAGATGGAATGGAACCTTAAAGAAGATACGAGACAGCAAATCCAAACAGTGAAAGAACACTTTGAAAATGAATTACATAGACAGATAAAAGAAGAAGTTAAGCATCTTTATCAGGAGATTGAGATTATTAAAAAAAACCAAACAATAATTCTAGAAATGAAGGAAACGATAAACCAAATTAAAAACTCAATTGAGAGTATCACTAACAGAGTGGAGCAAGTAGAAGCCAGAACATCAGATAATGAAGACAAAATATATCATCTTGAAAAGAGCCTAGCCAACTCAGAAAGGCTGGTTAAAAACCACGAGAAAAACATCCAAGAGATATGGGATAACATAAAGAAACCAAACCTACGAGTCATCGGGATAGAAGAAGGTACAGAGATTCAAACCAAGGGAATGAGTAACCTGCTGAAAGAAATAATTACAGAAAACTTTCCAGAAATAAAAAAGGAAACGGATATACAAATTGTAGATGCATACAGGACACCGAGCACACAAAATCACAGTAGACCAACGCCAAGACACATTGTTATGAAGATATCCAATATACAGAACAAAGAGAAAATACTAAAAGCTACAAGAGAAAGGAGGCAGATTACATTCAGGGGTAAACCAATAAGGTTAACAACGGATTTTTCATCACAGACGCTGAAAGCGAGAAGATCCTGGAACAACGTATTTCAAACACTGAAAGACAACGGATGCCAACCAAGAATTCTGTATCCAGCAAAATTAAGCTTCAGGTACGATAACGAAATAAAAATCTTTCATGATAAACAAAAGCTAAAAGAATTTGCAGCCAGAAAACCAGCATTGCAAAGCATCTTGAGCAAAACACTACATGAGGAAGAAATGAAAAACAATAACCAAAACCATCAGTGGGAAGTGCCTCTATAAAGACAGAGGGCGGGGGGAAAGCTAACCATGGAGAAACAAACTAAATTAAAAAAAAAAAAAAAGAAGAAGATAAACAATCAAACATGGCTGGAAGTACAAACCATATATCAATAGTAACTCTAAACATTAATGGCTTAAACTCTCCAATAAAGCGACATAGGCTGGTAACATGGATTAAAAAAACAAATCCAACAATATGCTGCCTCCAGGAGACACATCTGATTGGAAAAGACATACACAGGTTGAAGGTGAAAGGCTGGGAAAAAATATACCACGCACATGGTCCTCGTAAGCAAGCAGGGGTGGCCATCCTCATATCGAATAAAATTGACTTCAAGACTAAATTAATCAAAAGGGATAAGGAAGGACATTATATACTGTTAAAAGGAACCATTCACCAACAAGACATAACAATTATCAATATTTATGCACCAAATAATGGTGCTGCGACGTTCATAAAACAAATTCTCCTCAAGTTCAAGAATCAAATAGACCACAACACAATAATTATGGGTGACTTCAACACACCTCTCTCACAATTGGACAGATCCTCCAAACAAAAGCTGAATAAAGAAACTATAGAACTCAATATCACAATCAACAACCTAGACTTAACTGACATATATAGAATATATCAACCATCATCAAGTGGATATACTTTTTACTCAGCAGCACATGGATCCTCCTCAAAAATAGACCATATATTATGCCATAGGGCAACCCTCAGTAAATATACAGGGGTGGAGATAATACCATGCATTTTATCTGATCATAATGGAATGAAACTGGAAATCAATGATAAAAGAAGGAAGGAAAAATCCTACATCACATGGAAAATGAACAATATGTTACTGAATGATCAATGGGTTACAGAAGACATAAAGGAAGAAATCAGAAAATTCTTAGAGATAAATGAAAATACAGACACAACATATCGGAATCTATGGGACACAATGAAAGCAGTTTTAAGAGGGAAATTCATCGCTTGGAGGTCATTCCTCAAAAAAAGGAAAAACCAACAAATAAATGAGCTCACACTTCACCTCAAAGCCCTAGAAAAGGAAGAGCAAAACAACAGCAAATGTAGCAGAAGGCAAGAAATAATCAAAATCAGAGCGGAAATCAACGAAATTGAAACAAAAGAAACTATTGAAAAAATTAACAAAACGAAAAGTTGGTTCTTTGAAAAAATAAATAAGATCGACAGACCTTTAGCCATGCTAACGAAGAGAAGAAGAGAGAGAACTCAAATCACTAACATACGGGATGGAAAAGGCAATATCACAACAGACACTACAGAAATACAGAAGACAATTAGAAATTATTTTGAAAACCTATATTCCAATAAAATAGAAGATAGTGAAGACATCGATAAATTCCTTAAGTCATACGATTTACCCAGACTGAGTCAGGAGGATACTCACAACTTAAACAGACCAATAACAATAGATGAAATAGAAGAAGCAATCAACAGACTTCCAACCAAGAAAAGCCCGGGACCGGATGGGTATACAGCAGAGTTTTACAAAACCTTTAAGGAAGAATTAATGCCAATACTTTTCAAGTTATTTCAGGAAATAGAAAAAGAAGGAGCTCTGCCAAATTCATTCTATGAGGCCAACATCACCCTGATTCCGAAACCAGACAAAGACACCTCAAAGAAAGAAAACTACAGACCAATATCTCTGATGAACCTAGATGCAAAAATTCTCAATAAAATTCTGGCGAATCGGATACAAAGGCACATCAAAAAAATTGTGCACCATGATCAAGTAGGATTCATCCCTGGGATGCAAGGATGGTTCAATATACGGAAATCAATAAATGTTATTCACCACATCAATAGACTTAAAAATAAGAACCATATGATCATCTCAATAGACGCAGAAAAAGCATTCGACAAAGTACAGCATCCCTTTATGTTCAAAACATTAGAAAAACTAGGGATAACAGGAACTTACCTCGACATTGTAAAAGCTATCTATGCTAAGCCACAGGCTAGCATCATTCTCAATGGAGAAAAATTGAAGGCATTCCCCCTAAAATCTGGAACAAGACAGGGATGCCCTCTATCACCACTTCTATTCAATATAGTTCTCGAAACACTGGCCAGAGCAATTAGACAGACGAAAGAAATTAAAGGCATAAAAATAGGAAAGGAAGAACTTAAATTATCACTATTTGCAGATGACATGATTCTATACCTAGAAGACCCAAAAGGGTCTACAAAAAAACTACTAGAACTAATAAATGAATTCAGCAAAGTGGCAGGATATAAAATCAACACGCATAAATCAAAGGCATTTCTGTATATCAGCGACAAAACTTCTGAAACGGAAATGAGGAAAAACACTTCATTCACAATATCCTCAAAAAAAATAAAATACTTGGGAATCAACCTAACAAAAGAGGTGAAAGATTTATATAATGAAAACTACAAAACCCTAAAAAGAGAAGTAGAAGAAGATCTTAGAAGATGGAAAAATATACCCTGTTCATGGATAGGCAGAACTAACATCATCAAAATGGCGATATTACCAAAAGTTCTCTATAGGTTTAATGCAATGCCAATCAAAATCCCAACGGCATTTCTTGTAGAAATGGATAAAGCAATCATGAAATTCATATGGAAGAATAAAAGACCCAGAATAGCAAAAGCAATTCTAAGTAGGAAGTGCGAATCAGGCGGTATAGCGATACCAGACTTAAAACTATATTACAGAGCAATAGTAACAAAAACAGCATGGTACTGGTACCAAAACAGGAGGGTGGACCAATGGTACAGAATAGAGGACACAGAGACTAATCCACAAAGCTACAACTATCTTATATTTGATAAAGGAGCTAAAAGCATGCAATGGAGGGAGGATAGCATCTTCAACAAATGGTGCTGGGAAAACTGGAAATCCATATGCAACAAAATGAAACTGAATCCCCTCCTTTCGCCATGCACAAAAGTTAACTCAAAGTGGATCAAGGAGCTAGATATCAAATCAGAGACTCTGTGTCTGATAGAAGAAAAAGTTGGCTCCGATCTACATATTGTAGGGTCGGGCTCCAAATTCCTTAATAGGACACCCATAGCACAAAAGTTGATAACAAAAATCAACAAATGGGACTTACTTAAACTGAAAAGTTTTCTCTCAGCAAGAGAAACAATAAAAGAGGTAAATAGGGAGCCTACATCATGGGAACAAATTTTTACTCCTCACACTTCAGATAGAGCCCTAATATCCAGAGTATACAAAGAACTCAAAAAATTAAACAATAAGAAAACAAATAACCCAATCAACAAATGGGCCAAAGACCTGAACAGACACTTCTCAGAGGAGGACATACAATCAATCAACAAGTACATGAAAAAATGCTCACCATCTCTAGCAGTCAGAGAAATGCAAATCAAAACCACCCTAAGATACCATCTCACTCCAGTAAGATTGGCAGCCACTATGAAGTCAAACAACAACAAGTGCTGGAGAGGATGTGGGGAAAAGGGTACCCTTGTACATTGCTGGTGGGACTGCAAACTGGTGCGGCCAATCTGGAAATCAGTATGGAGATTCCTGGGAAAGCTGGGAATGGAACCACCATTTGACCCAGCTATTGCCCTTCTTGGACTTTTCCCCGAAGACCTTAAAAGAGCGTACTACAGGGATACTGCTACATCGATGTTCATAGCAGCACAATTCACAATTGCTAGACTGTGGAACCAACCCAGATGCCCTTCAATAGATGAATGGATAAAAAAAATGTGGCATTTATACACCATGGAGTATTACGCAGCACTAAAAAATGACAAAATCATAGAATTTGCAGGGAAATGGATGGCACTAGAGCAGATTATGCTTAGTGAAGCTAGCCAATCCCTAAAAAACAAATACCAAATGTCTTCTTTGATATAATGAGAGCAACTAAGAACAGAGCAGGGAGGAAGAGCAGGAAGAAAAGATTAACATTAAACAGATAGATGAGGTGGGATGGAAAGGGAGAGAAAAGGGAAATTGCATGGTAATGGAGGGAGACCCTCATTGTTATACAAAATTACATATAAGAGGTTGTGAGGGGAATGGGAAAATAAACAAGTAGAGAAATGAATTACAGTAGATGGGGTAGAGGGAGAAGATGGGAGGGGAGGGGAGGGGGGATCGTAGAGGATAGGAAAGGTAGCAGAATACAACAGTTACTAATATGGCATTATGTAAAAATGTGGATGTGTAACGGATGTGACTCTGCAATCTGTATTTGGGGTAAAATTGGGAGTTCATAACCAACTTGAATCTAATGTATGAAATATGATATGTCAAGAGCTTTATAATGTTTTTAACAACCAATAAAAAAAAAATAAAATAAAAAAAAAAGAAAAAAAAAAATTTCCAATAAAAAATTTCCAATAAATATGTGGGAAGCATATGTTTATAAAATCCAAGGTTCTTTGGCAAGGCCTACACAACAAAGTGGACATACATGGAAGGTAAAATGAGTAGATTAATACTTCTCTACCTCCCAGATGATCTCTGTTCTCTTCCCAGTTGACAATACATCTAGATATGTTCTCCTCAGGCTATCATCTTAATCCCAACCCTTCCTACTTTCACTTTCTCTGGGATTCATCTTCACAGTCCAACAAACAACCTGTCTCCAATTCTTATTCTTTTCAACAATTTTTTTTACTGTATAAAGAAGAGCTTCTAAAAATAATGTTACTGGCAGGGAGCACTAGCACATACTTATAATCTCAGTGATTTAGGAGGCTGAGGCACGAGGTTTGCAAGTTGAAAGCCAACCTCACAAACTTAGCAAGGCCATAAACAACTTAGACTCTCTCTAGAAATTAAAAAAAAAAAAAAAAATTAAAAAGAGGTGGGGATGTGCCTCAGTGGTTAAGCACCCCAGAGTTCAATTCCTGGTACTTAATAGTAAGAATAATTATAATAATGCTGTTAATAAGGTTGAAATGGAGAAAATTATGTTTTATACATTTATGAAATCATCAAAGCAAACCCATTGTTTTATATCAGCCTATTAAATTATTCCTGCAATCTGGTTTTCATGTTCATCATACTCTTTAAAAAAATGTTTCTACTAATGTTTTCTGAACCCTATGTCCAATGACCTATTATCAGCCATTTATTTTCTTCAAATCCCATCATCACTTGAAAAAGTGGATCATATTTTAGAGGACTGTTCTTTATTTTAATTTAAAAGCATCAGTTAAGGTTAGGTTCACTTTCTTCCATAGCACAAAATTTTCTCCAAAGCCTGCATGAACGTGAACATTACAAAGTCAAAGTTGTTTGCATCTATAAATATTTTTCTTATTCTTTCTTCCCTTGATTTCTGTTTACTCAATAAGAAAAAACAAAAGGAGAAAGGGTGAAAAAGTGAATACTCTCTGATTAGTTTTTAAGACTAGAAAATGAGTATATTATCAGTGAGATTTCTAGACCAATTAACTTTCCAGGCAACCATGGGATAAATAGATAAGAGTACTGACACTGATCAAGAATAAGGATCTGAGGAGATCTCTGGGAGTATAGGACAATCTATTCAAACCCTCTAGGCTCTTGACTTGCTTGGCAAAAAAGAATTTTAAGATGATGCTTCAGGTTTCAGTAGCAGAAGAAGAGGTTTACTGTGAAAGCTAAGGACACACTCAAGGGGAGTGTGGGAGTATTCAGGGGCTGAGTCATGCCACAAAGAGGTGAGGTGTAGTTTATATTAAGGGAGTTAAAATTCATAAGCGAGAATTGAATATGGATGAAATTCTCTGAAATTATGAGGGCCCTTTGTGGAATCCAGCTCAATTTTATTAGTATTTAATTATGTAGCTAAGAGGTGTGTGAGTGCATGTGGTAGTTCATCTAATGAAAAGAAAGATGAAGTTTGATCAAGGGGTTCTTCTGGTACAGCTTCTGGAAAAAGTAGTTGGAGTTGATGCAAGAGGTAGCCACTATGGTTATATAGGCTTTTTGTACAATCATAAGCTGCTAGAATTCCTGTGGTTAAGACAGTAGCTTCTGCATGAGTTATGCAATCCCTGCGGGTAAGCCAGAAGCAGCCTTTGCATGAACCCTGATCAAAAACTGCCTTCCTGAGCTATTTCTTCACACCTCCTATTATGGTTTGAATATAAGGTGTCCCACCAAAAGTTCCTCTCTCAATACAGGAATGTTCAGATGTAAAGCAATTGAGTAGCAAGAGCTGTAATCTACCCAGTCTATCCAAGTTTAAATGGACTGACAGGGTGGTAACTGTAGGCAGGTGGGGAATAGCTGGAGGAGATGAGTCACTGGAGGGATGCCCTGGAAGGGTTCACATACCCTAAGGTCCCTTCTCCCTCCCTGTATTTCTCTCTCTATCTTCTTCCTGACCCAGTCATAAGCTGAGCAACTTTATTCTACTGGCTCCTTCCCCCATGATATTCTGCCCTTCAGTGAGCCCAAAGCAATGAAGTAATGGAGTTGGTCATCTATTGACTGAGACTCTGAAACCGTGACACCCAAATTAACATTTTCTCCTCTAATTTGTTCTTATTGGGTGTTTTGGTCACAGTGGTGCAAAAGCTGACCAAAACCACTATTTTCTATTATTTCCTATTTCAGTACCCTTGTTGCATTTGAAAATTGAGATATTTTATTGTTGGGACCTCTGCTGACCATGGAAGTGCAATCGCTGGGGAAAAAGAAATCCCCAGTCTGTGATTTTGGCTTTGTAATTCTCCATGTACCTGATGGTTAGAGCTTGAGAAATGGCTTCCATATACATGCCTGAATGGCCCCAAGATATGGCTTCTGCAAACACAAAGAATAATTCCCCAGCAACGGGGCACACATACCTAATGGGGTATTGTTTCTGTAACTGGGGTAACGAGGCTGTGTTTCTGTAACTGGGGTAACTGGGCTCTGTTTCTGTAACTGGGGTGCCTAGGCTACCCCAACCTGGGGGACTCTTCGATCTCTGATTGGCCCCTGCCTTTGCCCGCCCCCCACCTTCTCCTCTCTTTATATAAGTCCTCTCCCTCCACAATAAACTGAGTTGCTGGGCCATCTCGGCTGACTCAACTCCCGACTCAGTGTGATTTTTGCCAGGCAGGGTGGCGGGCTGGGTCTTGATACTCACCCTCTCGCTCAGCCCGGAGACATTCACTAGCTGGTCTAGTGATTCTCCTCAACCTCTGTCAGAAGGGCGGTTCTGACATTTTATAAATCTGTTACACTATGTGGTGTCTTTTTCAAATATATTAATTTTTTAATATCTTGGTTACACATGAATTTATAACTAAATTCTGCATTTTCTGTTTGGTTATAGAGTTCTTGATATAGAATCAGACCTTGACTATTTCATTTCTGGATTGATCATTCATTCATCTTGTCTCTTATAAATTAGGAATACTTTTTTTCTTGGAGTAGTAATTTACTTCCTGTTCTTTACATAAATTTTTTATTACCTGTTAAGCTATTTTCAGAGATCAAGTTAAGTAATCCTGTCCCTTCAAAACTGGGTTTTCCCTTTTCCTATTTGCCCCTTTCATTTCTATTCTAAATTCCCTGATTTAGTCATTCCATTTAATCTTATGTTCAATTATGCCCTACATGAAAATGATTCTTACATCAATTTAGCCAATATTGAAATCTCTTCAGGAAAACCAGATCTGGGTATTAAAATATTGAGTAGAAGTTTATAATAAGGAATAGGAAGTTAATAGTAAGATGTAGCCTGTTGGAGCAGATACAATGGATTTATAGGGGAGTATATTGTTGCTTATGATGATAGGTGCATACACTTCCCAAGTAAATTTTCTCTTGCATTCTTGTTCATTATAAATAGAAAGTTCTGTATAAGATTATGGCCTTTTTTTCACAATTGATGAGAATAACATTTTAAGCTTAGCATAAAGGCTAATGATTTAAAATGACCTCAAGAATCCCCAAGAACAACCTAATAATAGAAAAGTGAAAAGGGTAGGTATGTTTCTTCTTTAATTTATTGCTACTCAAGATAATTTATCAGTTAGGATTACAGTTTTATTCTCATGGGCATATAACTGGAAGTGTTAGTAAGCTTTTGGTTGCTGTGACCTAAATACCTGAAAAGAACAACTTAGAGGAGAAAAAATTTATTTAGGTTCATGGTTTCAGAGGCTTGGTCCATGATTGGCTGACTCCATTGCTCTGGGTCTGAGGTGAGGTTGAACATAATGGAGGAAGGGGATTGGGGTGGATCTCAGCTCATGACAGCTGGGGCACAGTACAGATAGGCCAAGCCCACACCCCCAATGACCTACTTTTTGCAGTCACACCCCATACAGTTACTACCCAGTAGTTACTACCCTGTAGTTCATTTAGTATATTAATCCACCAAATTGGTTATTATACTGAAGAGATTATAGTTCTCATAATTTAATCTTTTCACCTTGAATATTACTATGTTGCATAATGTTTGTGGGACATTGCTGGATCAAACCACAATAGTTAATGACTTCATTACTGAGAATAACATTAAAATAATGCATAATCTTGATATATTAATCAATCCATGTTTTATAATCTCAAACATAAACTTCAAGGTTTTTGTCTTATATAGGCTTCATATAGTTTTTATACAAAGCTTATATAAGACCTATATGTATATATGGCTTATACATAAGACTTATACAGTCTTATGTAGGCAAATTCTTTGAAGATCTCTTCTATAATTAATTACCTTGCACTTTCTTTCATGGGAAGATAGACACAGGACTGAGTCAGAAGTTTAATATTTACATGTACATAACCCTCTCAAATTTGATTCCAGATTCCTGCTTTAATCACTTATTTTTTAACAAATCATGCACTGGATCTCATTTAACAGATATTCATGTAATGGTTTCCATGTGACAGGTTCTGCTTTTAGCATTCGGGATTAAAAAAAAAAAAAAAAATATATATATATATATATATATATATATATATATATATATGGTAAATATCTATGATGATGCACATTCTCTAAAGGATTTCATCACATTATAAAGTTTATAGCATTCCTGGTAGAGAGCATATTAATTGAACAATTTCTGAAAGCTTGAGTGATGAGAGAAAGGCAAAGAAGCCATTGTGACTTAAACACCCTTACCAAGTAAAGGAGCACTTGGTGTCAAAGCAGGAAAAGCAGGATTGTGAAGCATTTTGTGGACAATGGGAAACGCTGAAGGATTTTTCAAAGGCAATTTTACAAGAATAGTTTTTGAATAATAAGTCACTGTTTTAGTTCCTTTTTGGGTCTCTGTGACCAAAATCCTTCACAAGAACAACTTAGCAGAGGAAGAGTTTATTTGGGACTCAGAGTTTCAGAGGTCTCAGTCCCCAAATAGCTGACTTCATTACTCTGTGCCCAAGATGAGGTAGAACATTATGGGGAAAAAGGAGTAGCAGAAGAAAGTTGCTTAACTTCTTCATGGGGTCAGGAAGCATTGAGAGAGAAGGAGAAGGAGCCACAGGGAAGATGTATCCATTTAGGGAATACCCCTAATAATCCCCAGGCAGTCTCACCCCAATAGTTAACACCCAATAGATTTATTCAATTTAGGATGGATGGATTAGGTTACAGCTCTCACAATCCAATAATTTGCCTCTATGTCTGCATGAACAGGAGCTTTTGGGGGACACTTTATATCCAAACCATAACAGTCATTGTAGGTCCTGATGGAAAATAGATTGCAGAAAGCAAGAATATAATCCTAGATACCAACTAGTAAATCTCCTTGAGAAATATGTGCATCTTTCTTATGAATACCCAACTTATAGTTTGTATCTCAATATCATTCTCCCAATGAAATGTAGCTGTAAACATCCATTTCTCCTACATTAGAAGCAAAGAACAGGATAAATAATAAAAATGGCTTAAAATAAACTGAGTAACCCCCTTCCCACTTTCATGATGAAAAGAAACAAAGAGAAAAAAAAAGACTCTCACTTCTATTCCTTCCATTAATGTTTTGTCTGTAACATTGTGATGCAATTTTAATCTCTTTCTTGAAGTACTAAACCCTGGTTTTTTTAAGTGAGGGAAAAATATTTAAATAGAAAATTGTCAGTGAGATCAATAATATGTTTAAACCAGTGGTTTTCAAAATTCTGCAGGCACTGGAATCCTCTGGAAGTCAATACACATCATTCAGGATCTCACATAGAATTTCTTATCCAGAAGGCCACCACAGGGCTGAGGAATTTTTCTAACAAGTGAGTCAATATTTTAGAGCTATGGTTTTAAAATTATATGACTATCTTTGGAATTTAATTAGAGTAGAACTTTTAATGAAGGTGTTTTGGTTTTCTTTTTATTATGAAAACAATCAAAGAACACAGTCTTGCATTCACAAATTATTTTGGGTCATTCTTCTAACTTTGTTTCTTAATTTAATCAAAATTTTGACAAAATATAATAATTTTAATGTAATAATGTAGTTATTAATTATAATTATTAATATATTGTATACTTAATAATAATATGATTAATTGACATATATAATCAATATATATAGTTAATAGCAATTTTTAAAGTTATATGTTGGGTCAGGTATGATGGTGCATGCCTGTAATCCCAGTGGCTCAAGTGGCTGAGTCAGGAGGATCATAAGTTCAAAGCTAGCCTCAGCAAAAGTGAGGTACTAACAACTCAGTGAGACCTTGTCTCTAAATAAAATACAAAATAACACTTGGGATGTGGCTTAATGGTCTAGTGCCCCTGAGTTCAATCCCTAGTATTCCCCCACCCCCACCAAAAAACTAGTTAGGTGTTGAATATATCCAGATATTTTCTGAAATTCAGAAAAGAAAAAAAATGTATAGAAAAATGAAAGGCTGGGAGAAGAAAAATGGGAAATGAGGAGGAGGAAAGAAAAAAGATGAAGATGCATACACTTGGTTTCAATAATTGCTTTGTGGTAGAAGAATATTGCAATATATTATATTAAATCATGCTTTCTTTTCTCTTGAAGACTTATCAAGAATTTTCCATTGATAATTTAATTTTTAAAAAAAACTATCTAGATTTTCAGAATTGACCAGTGTTACAAAAACCAGAGTAGCAATTTGGTATTTCTGTTATTTTTAACTTGCTTTGGTCTTTAATCATAGTAAGATCATTAGCTTCAGTTTTTACCTATAAAAAGGAGAGTTGCTGTGAGGATAGAAATAGATATGATATTTAAAATTTTAAAACACTACCTCTCAAAATTTCTTTTATTCCTTATGCTCAATATCATTTATGGATTTTTTTAACAAAATAAGATTGAGCACAAACTGTAAGGGAGGGTTAAATTTTGACTTTCTAAAATCCATGTCAATGTGGAATTTCAGAATGTGACCTTATCTGGAATTAGGGTATTGGAAGATGTGCTTAGTTAAAGAACTAGAGTTTATATTCAGAGTAATCTTTAAAATTAATGACTGGCATCCTTATAAAAAGGGGAGAGGAACATTTTCCTACAGAAGAGTAGGCAATGGGAAGGTGGAGAGAGAATCCAATATATATATTTTTTCTACATGCCAAGAAGATTTGGGGACAACAGAAGCTGGAGGAGGCAAGAAAAGGTTTTCTCTAACAGCCTTCAAAAGAGACTTTATCCTGCTGTAATCTTGATTTTAGACCTACAGACTCTGGAACCATGATATATTGTATTTCTGCTGTTTTAAGATATTAAATGTACAGCAATTTATGATGGAAGTCCTAGGAAACGGACACACGTTAAACATCTCTGTTTACAAAACTTTCCATTTTTAATTTTGTAGCATATTACTTTTGCCTCTCATTTTCTTCTGCCCCCAAAGAGATTGTATTAGATTCTTGTGACTAATGCAACAAATTATAATATATTGTGTTGCTTAAAACAATGTAAATTTGTTCTCTAACAGATTTTGAGTGTAAATCTCTGAAATCAGTTTCACTGAGTTAAAATCAAGGTTTTACCTGGGCTGAATTTCTTCTGGAGGCTCTGTGGAAGACTCCCCCCGCCCCTTTTCTTGAGCATCTCCTATTTCTCAGCTAAATTATAAAGATGAACGTATGGGGTTATCAAAGTTCAATGCCACCAGGCACACATAATAAACTACCCAAGTTTTAGATTTGAACCAGTGAGTTGCTCATTGAGAATGTAGTATCTTTTTCTTCACCTGCTTATCAAAGACAAAGTGATGTCCATTATCAAATACAAAGAGATATCCATTATCAATGACAAAGTGATGTCCATTCTGATACATTTCTAGGACTTGGACTATGTGTAGAAATTAAATAAATTGTCTCCCTGTGTGTGTGAACCCAAACTGAGGTCTTAGAAATTTTACTTTTCTATTTACACACTTTAAAATATTGAACAAATAGCAATTGCATGTATCTCTTACATTAAATAATTATAATCAATTATATATTTCACATATTTAAAAAAAGGCAGAAAATTTACAAAGAAGCTTGGATGAGGGATGGCATGCTCTTTTCAATAGAGTCATTCATTCGTTGGTCTCCTGGGTCTTTGGTTCCAAAATCTCCATGGACTACAAAATGCATATGCTCAAGTAGCTTATATAAAAAGATGTAATATTTGCGTATCACTTATGCACATCTGTTTACTTCAAGTGATCTCTATAATACTTATAATTCCTGTGTAATATAAATGCTATGCAAATAGTTGTTTTATCATATTGTTTAGGGAATAGTGACAAGAGAAAATGACTTTACATGCTCAGTACAATTTTTTTTTTCTCAAATACATTTAAACTGTAGTTGGTTGAATCTGTGGAGGTGTAGTTGACGGCCATGGAGAACTGGCTTCAGTGTCATTGGCAAGTATTTAAATACAGGAAAAACACCTATGTGATTTTGCTTCATTGTTTTTCGTTTGTTTGTTTGTTTTTGGTTACTTGTCTATTACATACACACATGTGTGTGTCTCAGAATTTCTTTTTCTGTTTATACTAATATTAGTTTACATATCTGGACAAAGAATTAAATGGTTTTTTTTTTCTTCACTCAAAGTTACTGTAAAGTAACTGAGGGTACATTCTTTATGAGATAGCTGTTCTCGTGGTTTCAGTGACTTTTTTTCTCTGTTATTATTCCCTGAAGTATAATGTAATTAGGATGCTGTAAATATTTTAGTGATTTTGGAAGATAATAACTGAATGGAAATGGGTCATTCAAACAACCACTGAGGAAAACAGTTCTTTGCCCTAAATGAAGAGAAAGGAGTGTTTTCGGCAGGTCTAAGCTGTCTAGGGGTTTAGTGGAGTCTCCTTAGGGATTAGAGCACTTAGCCATCACTCATCTCTGCTTCATAGGAGCACATCTATATCCTACACCAGAGTAAGGCTGAAATGAACCTGAGCCTCTTTTTCCCTGTGTAGAATCTCAGAGCTTAAATAAATCATAAAATGCTTAAGAGGGCTGGAGTTGTAGCTCAGTGGTAGAGTGCTTGTTTCAATCCTCAGCACCACATAAAATAACACTTTATGTGATGGTTCATCTTAAACAAATTGGTAAAACTATAGTAAAATTATACCATGATTATAGTGCAAAATTAGAAAGTGATATCTTATAATAAAACCAATACTTTTGCTGTGGTTCTTTATAAAATAATTTCATAAATTTATATGCACAGTACCATGGTAGTCATAAACACATGGAGAAAACATTAAGGAATCATAATAAATTCATATGAATTACGTGTCTTGTTAGTAGAAATCAGTAATTTCTTTTTTACTCTCAATTTCTGCATTTTCCAGTTTCAAAGTTCTGTCCCTTGAAAAATATGTATTTTTTCAAGTATCTGATGAAACATTGGAAGAAGCTTTCTTGAAGTATGAACAGACAAGTTCCTGTGCTAAATTTAGATTTTTGACTCACAGAATTACTTTCATTGTCTGTCCACTCTCTGTCACCCTATCTCATTAAATGGAACCAAAATCAACACAATTTGGGGAGCCATGTTTGATACTCCCCACCCCCGCCACCACCACCACCGCTTTTCTCTTCTTTATTCCTTTTTATCCCACTAATCTCTCCTTGAATCAGTTTGGTTTTTGAAATATATCTCTTTTTTCACTTCCTCTGCATCTCTGTTACCACCTTGTTAGTTAGACACCCTCATTGTCCTCATGGTTCTCTTGGACAGCTGATCATCTTGCTTCCAAAAGTTCTCTTTGGGGAAGCAAGAATGATTTTTAAAAGCGAGTGTGTCTTTTCATATCTATTTAAGATATTGCAATGATTTTTTTCCTCTGCACCAGAATTAAATTTTAATACCTCAGGAAAAACTTGCAAAGCCTGCACACTGTCATCCCTCTACCTTTCCAATTTCATGGGTTTTGTTGTTTTTTTGTTTGTTTGTTTTTGTTTTTGGTGCCAGGGATTTAACCCAGGGGTACTTTACCACTGAGCCACATCCCCAGGCCTTTTTATGTTGTGTGTGTGTGTGTGTGTGTAATTTAGAAGACAAGTTCTCACTCACTGAGTTTCTTAGGGCTTCACTAAGTTGTTAAGGCTGGCTTTGGACTCATGATTCACCGGCCTTAGCCTCCTGAGCCACTTGGATTACAGGCATGTGCCACCAATTTCAAATCATATCAGTATCTCTCTTCCTCATGTCTCTGTACCCAAAATGAAAGTTAGAAACAATACTTTAAATAGAAGAGTTCCTATCCAGGAGAGTATAACCTGTGCCTCCAGAGATGCATTCCAGACAGCCAATAGTTCTTGGGGATATATCTTATCTCAAATTCCCAATGAGTGGCCCTCTGTTGTCCCATGGCCATGACAGTCAAGGAGCTGTCTCAACTAACCCAAACTCAATTGTTCATTAATGGAGAAAATGGTTTGTATGTTAGACCACATCAAGATAGAGCACAGCTCATGGAAGATGGTGTGCCAATGGTCAGGCTTGGTAACCCATAATTCCTGGCATATAGTCATGCCACTGAAGTAGAAATGCATTAGCATTTATTAGTGCAAGAGAAGCTTAGTTGAAAAACTCTGATATGATAGTGTCCATTGATATCACAGGATGATATCACTATTTTGAAAGCTTTTTATTACAATTCTCATTCCATGTTTAAAATTACTTTCTGTTATAATGATTCATATTATTTATTGCTCTTTTGTTGGTAACTCAACACTTGGCATGTAAGTATAATTACAGGAACTCTAGAGAAAGAGATTGTCAGTAGCAAAGAGTGAAAAATGTGGGGCTTAGTTTTGGTTTACTTGGAATGATTTAGAAATAAAATTTTGAAAATTGTATGTAAGGAGAAAGAAAACCAGGAAATACAGAAGATAAGTCTGGGTAAGGATTGTGAGTGTTTCTGTGGTGTCACTTAAAATAATCTTAATCTATAAAGTTGTTAGCAAAGCACCATTCTTTTTTCCTTTGTAGGTGGTATAACAACAAGGAGTTAATTTTGTCATTATTATTTATTAATAACAATTAGATTTTTAGGTCACTTTGAACATAAAAATTCTTAGAAGTTTACATGGCACATGCAGACAAAATAGAACATTTTATTTGTAAAATAATTTCTTATAAATACAGGCTTTGGAAAATATAAATAAACTATAAGATAAATTGCAAAAAATCTTCAAAAGTCCCCCAAAACAAAGGCAGTTTACTTTCTTTATTATTATTATTATTATTATTATGAACTATTATTAAGCCTGGCCTCAAAAAATTGAGTTAAGACTCAGAATTGTTCTTCTCCACAAAATTTTTAATAAAAGGCAAAAGGTTTATATAATCTAAGGGGAAACCAAAGTATAAATTTACTTTCTTAAACATGGATATGTCCACTAGTTTGTATTTTCAATGTAGTAGTAGGATATAAATGGGAACTATAAATAGTGAATTTTAGTTAAAATCTTTTGAATCTATACGCAACCAACTAAATTAATATATGTCTCCTTGTTCAAGCAATGTCATCAAGAGAGATGACATAAATTTAGAGGGATTTAACATTTCCAGATTCCTATATTTACTTTTATTTGTGAATTTAACATGATATTATATTTCTAGTTTTACATTGCTTCTTAATCTTAAATAACAAATCAGCAGGCTAAATCTTCTTTTTTCTTGTCCTTATTTTACTTCCCATTGCCTGAGGTGCTTGCATAGATTTTAAGTGCTATAGCAAGTGTTGCATCCCTTTACAGGGCTTTCAATTGCATTATGTGATGACAACCATCTGCTCAGGATCTCTTATCTTTTCCATTGAAACAACTTGAAATTAAAATTGACAGTAATGCTCTTCCACAGGCACTTACCCAGAAAGCAAAGTGGTGTACACTTATGCTGATCGAAAACAGAGTATCTTAATACTTAATACTTTCGTATTTAATTACAGTGTTGTATAGTAAGCTTTGTAAAAGCAAAGTGATGCTGCTGACAAAACACAGATCTAATCAAGGAAATGGTATGGGTAGTTCAGCAAAACCTATCTCCGTGCCAGAATATTAAACAGGAAATGCCGACATCTGGATTTCTTGGACCAGCATAGAACCCACTTAGAATTGTAATCTTGCAAGCATAAATTAACTCCTGTAATTAATTACTTTTATTAGTAAGTGAATTCAAATTAACAACTTCTTCCAACATCACTAAAAGCTCTGTGATAAGAACAATATTTTACTTGGATTTAGAATGATTGACTTTCAACTCCTATCCTGTGACCTTTCAACCTAGTATAATTGAGTAAATATATTAACTTCCCTCTGTCTGGTGCTTTGTCAAATAGGGATTGTTTAGGAAATTAATTAATACAGTCTGTTAAAATTTCTTTAACAGAAAATAACAACACATTGCATATCATTTTATGCAGGGTTGAGAGGCAAAGCCTATCCCTCTCTGCCTTTTATTACTTTCTTCACAGTGGACTCAGAGGCAAATCTGAAGAACTTTAGAGCTGGGTAAAGTTGACAGGGAAACATTGAAATGTAATATGGAAATGAGTTAAAAAATGTGAATCATTACATATTTTCCATATGTTGTTAAAATTCAATTTAATACCACATTAATATGTAGTTCAAATATAGTTTTAAAACAAAAGTAACTTTATTTGGTAGGGATTAGTAGATGCACATTGTATTATGATCCTTGACCCCAACCTTTGTAAAATTAAGGATATTTGCCCCACTACTGTCAGGATAGTTGACTCCTCCTTTATAACTCCATTCCTCACTGGGGATTTGCTAAAGAAGTTAACTTGATCCTTAGTCAAAGCCCATTCAATGCCCTCACAATGCAGAATAAAAATATTGGTCCTTTTATTTCAGTTTGCGACACATTTTCAGTGTGATCTCTGATGTAGAATTCTCCGTAAGATCAGCTGTTGTTTATTGCATGTTAGTCATAGTTCTACTTATTCCTCTGCTCAACCCTATTTCCCTCAATCAACACTGATGTTATCCAGAGATCTCCTTCAAACCAAATTCTCATATGCTACACTTTCTCCCAGAATCTATTTCTAGTAATGGTTCTAAAACACTTTGTTCCAAGAGGAGCAATAAGAAGAAAACTCTGAAATTGAATTTTGGAGTTCTATGTTCCATTAGCTCACCCCCCCACCCCACCCCCTGACTTCCATTGCTGGTAGTTGATGAAATACAAAGAGTCCTTGAGATACTGTGATAATCCAATTAAGAAAATTTTCAGTGGCGTGAACTGTGATAGGATGCCTGTGGCTGGTAAAATATGTTAGATGTTTGAAGAGTATAGGGAATAGTTCTTACATATCATGGAATTGGATATCTGTTGTTGAATGTTATTGACAGTTTTAAAATAAAAGCTGAAGTGATCAGTTATCAGTTTTAGGTCCCATTGGAAGCTTAAACAATATTGTAATCTTCTTCAGTATGAGTAATGAATAAGCTAAAGGTCAAATGCAGAACTCAAGTTTAAAGGTGAATAACTTCCAAAGAAAGTTGAATTCTCTACCCTGCAAATCCATGACATGCAATTCAAGGTTTTGATTTGAAGAACAAGTGACCTGATAGCTGAGACTGTGATGTTCAGATTGATGTGAATAAGGACTTTACATTTCCAGATATGCTCTAAAAGTGTTGGTCTATGTGTAGCTCACTCCTTCTTGCCAAACACTAATGGTTACTGTTTCCCTGTAAACAAAGAGACTTCTGCCTTGCAAGTCATCAAGTACCATACACACAGCATTTACTGCTAACTGTATTTCTTCCCATCAGACAATAGTTAATTCAATTATGCAAGAACTGTGTTTGCTATTAGAATTAAAAGGGATTGCAGGATCACATTGGTTATACAGCCACATTTATACATACTGCCATACTAGAGTCTGTTGTATTCTGCTGCCCTTCCTATCCCCCCCTCCCCTCCCCTCACATCTGTACATGGGGAAAAATAAGAATTCATACCCCATTTGAATCAAATGTATGATATGCCAAGATCATTGTAATATTTTGAGCAACTAATAAAAAAGAAAAAACAAAGAATTAAAAGGGATTGCCATGTTCTCCATGACAAGTCCCTGTTTAGATGTACATGGTCAGACACATATGATGAGTTAGGGGAAGGGAATGTATACTTATATGAGGAAGAATTCAGAAAAATAGGAGAAGGAGAAAAATGAGTAGATAACACCCTCATAAAGAATCGTATGGGCTGGGATTGTGGCTCAGCGGTAGAGCGCTCACTTAGCATGTGCGAGGCCCTGGGTTCAATCCTCAGCACCACATAAAAATAAATTAAAAAAAAGAAACAAAACACTTAAAAAAAAGAACCCTATGTGTACCTAATATATGCTAGGTGGCTCTTTGACTTTTGCTCAAAGTAATAACTCCACAAACATGAAGTATATCTGTAAGAAATTCCAAGAATAAAAGCAGAGAAAAATAATAGAAATAGTTAGGAACTTTGCCCTACTAGAATATTTTTATTACATAAAGTTGAAGAAAGTACTAGTTGACTATGCTTTCTGGAAAATCTTTGAACACACACTGCCTGTAAGGAATGTCCTATTGATGAAACCAGCATATTCACTGAGAGAATTAGTAGTCACTGGCTTCTTTAGGTTTAGATGACTGTGGGAGATGCTATTACAGGGCTTGGTTTTCTACAACACTGGACATGATAACAATGCTGAAATAATAGGGCCAGGGTGCAGAGCTTAACTTTAGGAAGCAAAACAGACACAATTATCATAATGAGCAGCAAGGCCTGAGTGACAGCCATGGGTTCCTGAGCTGCAGAACATTAAGAAATGTTTAATAAAACATGGTGTACTAAGGGCAAGTGATATGGACATCGAAGGAGAATAATACTTAATTTATACAATAAAAAGTTAAATCACGAAGGGGTATTTTTCAGTTTCAAACTCCAAAAATTAAAATTAACAAGTTTTTATAATCTCATCAGAGAAATGAAATCACATGCAAACTGTCACCTGCAAAACTTGGGGTATAGTTAAATACAGACTGGCACCTCAGATCAGTTTACCAGAAGTAGAAGATGCTAGAGCAAGTAATTGATAAGAACACTGAAGTGACAATCCTGATGAATGCTGGAAGATGAGTGTGGGTCAGCTTGATAATTAAAAGCCCCTTCAGTGTAGAACAACAGAACACTTTCATGGGTTTTACCTCTAGGAGTTCCATTAGGTTCCCATGGTAAAGATTAAGAAAAAAAATCCCTTCTTCTTTCCAGAAGAAGGAAAGTGAAAAATAATCATTTGAAATACTTTCAGAGTTTTCTCTATAACAAAAACTGTCCTCTAAAGAAAACTACTCTGTACCAAAGCCTATCTGACATGAATTAAGGATAACACAAAAATGTCAACCCTTCTTGTCTTACTGTCTCATATAAAGGGAGAGAAAATAAAACTAAGGAGGACTTCTAAACTTCACTGCCCAGAGAGTCAGAACCAGTTTAAAAATGAGATATAATCATAATCTTACAAAACACTTCCCCTCCTGGCACCTTACCACTATGTGTAAAGGGCTCCAGCACACCCACAGCAAAATACAGCTAAAAGTTGTAAGACACAGACTGTAGTCAAGAAGTTCTTAGGGAAACACAAAGGTGTCAGTAGTTATAAAATAAACTGAAACAGGAAAACGTAATAATCTATTACCTAAAGCTGTAGAAAATTAAACAAAGCAAGATTCCTATCCATATTAACATAAAATCTGATATGAAAAGTCTCAATACCCCAGATTCTATTTTCTAACACATCATATCTAGCTTCCAACAAAAATATACAAGGCATATAAGAGAAAGAGAAAAGTCTGAATTATCAAAGTGAGTATCATAACCAGATTCACATTAGTAGATTTTGAAATCATCAAGTAGTTATGATTAGTATATCAAATGTAACACCAAAAATGCATTCGAGAACACAAAATAATGCAGCCAAAGATCCACAAAGCTCAGAAAACTAAGCAAGATAAATACTCTCTCATTTCATCTATTTGTCTCATGTACAAATGGTAGAAATCTGAAATGTTTTGGATATTCGTGGTCATTTGTGATATCTCATGAATTTAAAATTGTTTTGTTCTGTATTTCTATGGTAAAGCACAATTGGCATTTGGTAGGGATTGTACAGAATTTACATGTCTTTGGGTCAGATGAACATTTCAATAATATTAATTCTTCCAATTTATGAATTGTACTGTTTCTATTTGCATCTGCTGCAACTTCCTTTCATTAATGTTTTGTGGTTATAAGTATGCAGATCTTACAACTCCATGGATAAATTTATTCTATGCAATTTATTATTTTTGATACATTGTAAGTGGAATTGATTTTTGATGGCTCATTATTAGTGTAAAAAATGCAACTGGGTTTTTTTTTTGTTTATTTTTAATAATTCTTAGTTGTTGATAGACCTTTATTTTATTTATTTATTTATTTATATGTGTTGCTGAGAATGAAGCCCAGTGCCTCACAAATGCTAGGCAAGTGTTCTACCACTGAGTTACACCCTGCAACTAGTTTTTACATGCCAATTTTATACCCCTTAAGTTATGTTGAATTTATGAAATAGGAGTAATAACTTTTTGGTGTGCTTGTGTGTGTGTGTGTGTGTGTGTGTGTGTGTGTATGAAGTCTTTAAGATCATGTATACAGGGGAAATATTATTCTGTTTTATTTAAATGACTTTTTACTTCTTTTCTTTGTATGATTTTTCTTGATAATACTTTCAGTACTCTGTTAAACATAAATGGCAATAGTGGGTAACTTTGCCCAGGATATACAGAAGAAAAGTTTTTTTTTTTTTTTTTTTTTAATCTCATTGGTTATGATGTTAGCTATGGGCTTTTCATAAATGATGAGAAAATTTCACTGAGAGATTTTCTTTCTGTACTTATACCAGACCTGGACTTTGTTCTTATCCTTTCCAGCAGCAGAATGTCCTTCAATATGTGACAAATAATATCCCATGTCCCCTGAGGTATAGAAGGTAGGGCAGGCTACTTTCTGGGGTTCCTCAGTTGTAGTAGAATTGGGCATACCCAAAAGAGATTGTATCAACCATGAGCAGATTTCTTGAGCATTTTGAGAACCAATTCACCTTAAATCCTAGGTTTCTTCTGTCCTTTGCTGCCTATTTGTAGGTAATAAACATATTTCATGCAATTCACATGTGAACATGTTCTTTCTCACCAGACTTATTTGAGTAGTAGGAATTTCAGCTTGAGATTTAGTATACCACAGTGGTGACTCATGCAAAGTGAACCAATTTGCACATATGTTATAATTTGAAAATGAATGTAAATTAGTTATAAATGTATATTGCAAATTGTAACCAACTGCTGTTTTATTACTATATTTGATGTAGAAAGAAAGAAGAGTAAATGGAAAAATAACATGTTCAATTAAAACTGGATAATATTTTTATAATATATTTGAAATCTGATAGTAGATAGATATAGCTATTATCTATTAGGTAGAACAATGTAGTACTATTCAGGCTTAAACAAGGAAGTAGATTCCAATACTTTCTACAAAATAGATGAAAATTGAAGACATGCTAAGTGAAATAAGCCAATTAGTCAAATATCGCATGATTCTATTTCTATTCAGTACCTAGAGGAGTAAAATTCATAGAGACAGAAAGTAGAATGAATGCTTTTTTTTTTTTTTTTTTCAGATGCCAATGAAGGGGAGCCAGGGAGACTTTTTGTTTAGTAGATTAAAGATTTCAGCTGTTTAAAAGAGATCTGGAAATAAATGGCAGTGACGGGTGTCCGCAAATATGTATCTAATACCATTTAAAAATGGTGAAGATGGCAAATTTTGAGTTATGTGTATTTAACATGATAAAATAAATAAGACTGATAAAGAAATAAAGAAAAAAAAGGAAGATTTCCACCAAGTAGACAAGATTTATAATCAACAGAGAAACTGACCCAATTTAGTTTTAATCATTCTGTGTGAAGTCTAAATATACCAATTAAAAGACAGACCACAGACTGTTAGAACATATTTTTTTAAAAAGATGCAACTCTATGTTGTGTACAAAAAAATTTCATGTTAAAGTTATAAAATATACATATCAAAAGTAAAGGAATAGAAAAATAAAAGCTTCATGGATGCTAATAAAAACAAAACTGAAGTCATTGAAACTATAAAATTTGTAGGCATAGTCATTTATTATCCTAATGATGACAATGGTATCAGTGTTGACGACCCTTACATAGCAATATGCTAACAGTTCATTTCTTCATATTTCTGACTATTGCTCTGTTAATATATGAATGTAATCCACTATGTATAGGTAAAAAATTTACCATGCTAATAAGATAGAAAAGGATAGGCAACAGAGAGTAGGGAAGGAACAGTAAAAGGTGGACAAGAGGGCAGGTGTGAGAACAGCTATTTTAACATGCCCCCACCTATTCTAAAACAGTGCCTGTTCCTCAGAAGGGGCAAAATTTCTGCGACTGGACTGTGTGATGAGGCCTGAGGGTAGAAAAATTGAAATATCAAGAACCAATCAACAAAGCACACATCCCTAGTAACAGTGAAGAACCAATCAAGAGGAGCTTATCAACTTCTTATGGGCCTTTAAAAGAAGAAATCTGTAAAACTTAGAGTGTTCTTGCTCCTCGCAGGCTTAGCGCTCTGAGTGCTGATTTTTTCTTTTATCTTCCTTTTTAGTAAAATCCCTTTTCACTTGCTTACCTATGTGTTCGCAGTGTTTATTCTTTGACTCCATGCAACACAAACCCAAACTTGACTCCTGCCAGTAACATTATTTAAAATTATACAATAAATCCCACATAGTTTATCAAATAAATGATGTAAGCCTCTCAAAAATAAAAACACAGTATCAATCTTCCACACTTTTAATAGAAATCTAATAATATTTAAACTTTTATGCATATTAAAGATACCATTTTACACATTGTTAGAGTCTGTAAACAAGTCAAGATGGCGCCTGGCATTTTGCAGAGGGAGTGGTTTGTGAAGTAACGCCGGCGAGCCATTAAGTGTGGAGATTCCTTATTGGTTGACTGCTGTATCTAGTTTATGTTAATTAAGATAAGCTGTGTGTAATGTATATATACCCCTCCTGTCCTATAGTAAACTGCTCCTACTCCTGCTGTATCAATCTACACAAGTTCCTCGTCACCCTCCGGTTAGTTTGCCCAGCCAGCCGGGCTGCGGCAATACATGTTAAATTATTATGAAAAACAAACTTTACAACAAATATCCTCATTGCCTGTGGAAAGTTTTGATAATTGCTTAGGGAAGTGAGCAGCCGCAGGTTTGCAACTTTTGAGTTATTGTGTAGTGATTGAGAATGGTAATCTGATATCACATAAAGTTTGTGATATCTGATAATTACAGCAAATCAGTGAGAGCCTGTCTCAAAAAATAAAAAAGGGCTAGGGATGTGGCTCAGTAGTTATGTGTCCCTGGGTTCAATCCCTAGAACAAAAAAAGCCCCACAACAACAACAAAAATTATTACCCATAACATACTTGATGAACTGAATCAGTATGTTGATTTTTACATTGATCTTATTTTCATTTAGTTTCTGCTGTTTATTTGGTTTGAACTTGTTCTTTTAAAAAAATAATTTCTTAAACTGGAATGTGAATTAACTGATTTAAAATACTTTTCCTTTCTAATTATACAATTAGTACTACAAATCATCATCCATATTCTCCTTTATCTGAATTTCACAAATTATAGTAACATTTTTGTTATGATTTTAGTTTGGTTAGAAATACTTCCTTACTAACCTTTTTTTTTTAAATTTACTCAGGATTATTGGTAGTGCAGTATTTTATTTCATGTATTGGAGATTTGCCAAGATCATTTTATTTCTAAGATTCTTTTTCATTCAATGGTAGTAAGAAAGTGTATTTTGTATTATTTAAACAATTTTAAATTTAGTAATACTTTATAGCAGAAAATTTGATCCATGTTGGGAACTATTTCATGTTCAAAGATTTTAAAAATGCATTATTCTAATTCTGAGTTAGAATGATTTATTTATGTCAACTATGGTAATATTCGTTGATTCTATTTTTTATCCTTGATCATATTTTTGTCAGTGCATCCTATTAAAAACTGAGAAAATAATATGGAAATTCCAGTTATAAGTATAGATTTGCCTGTTTCCATTTTTTTCTATTAGTTTTTGTCATATATTTTGAAATTCTGTTTCAGGTACATAGAATATTTCTTCTTGATGAATTTAATCTTTTCATAATGAAATGACCTTCCTTTTCCCTATTGATCTTTTGTGATCCTGAATGTACTTTCTTTTTTTTTTTTTTTTTTTTTTGCTTTTCAAACATTTTTCTTCTTCACACATGTTATTTGTATATATTAAGTGTGCAATGATCAAATCTAACCACTTTTTTTCTACCTTGCTTCCCAAGTACCCTTCCCAACCTCTCACAAATACATATTTCTTTTTTGGGACTAGGTACAGGGATTGAACTCAAGGGCAATGGAAAACTGAGCCACATTCCCAGCCCTATTTTGTATTTTATTTACAGACAGGGTCTCACTGAGTTGCTTAGCACCTCACTTCTGCTGAGGCTGGCTTTGAACTTGCAATCCTCTTGTCTCAGCCTCCTGAGCCACTGGGATTACAGAAATGCACCACTGTGTCAGGTGCAAATACATATTCCTGCTTTTATTCTTGTGGTAAAATATGAAGAATCTGCAACTAAATATTTTACCCACCTTGAAGTGTATGGTTGTTTTACTATCACTATCCTTCATCTCCAAAATTCTTCATCTTCTCCAACCAAAACACCATATCTATTAGAAAATAAAGTATCATTCCACCCTTGGCATACTTTCTGTCCTTATAAAATTTGGCTTTTTATTATGCATTGTGCGCTGTGCTGGCTGAATTATACATACAGTTGTCATTTTTTTATTGGCTTATTTTATTTTGAATAACTATCATCAGGGTTCTCATAGCATGTGTCTGAATCCTCTCCCTTTCCAAAGGTAATACTCCATTGTATGTGTAAAACATGTTTTGTTATTCACCATCCATCAATGGAAATTTGTGTTGCTTCTACTTTTTTAGATATTATGACTAATAGTGCTGAGGTGAAGCAGAAGATGTCACTCCCAGAGTATGCCACATTTGTATGAGAAATATTTTGAGCTGAAGGTAACTAAGAAACAACATTAAAAAAAAAATGCCTCACTGCCCTCCCTCCATTTGCCTAAAATGGAACCCAAATTTTCACAGGGGTCCTTCCTCTCTTATCTGCTAGGAAGGATTAACTTTGATCAATTAGATAACTTCAGACCCGTAGCTTACTGGAGATGGCACCAGAGGAATCTAAACAAGCTTCACTAGCTCTCCTTTATTGAGCATTAATTTCCTAAATGTTTACTGTCCTGTGGTTCTGCTGTTCCTAGGGACTCAAGTTTGTTTCCCTTCTTTTGTCACTTTTCTAAAATTCATTGTCCTTTGTTAAAGATGGTATATGATATAGAATTCTAAGCCACCTCTTTGGGTATTACTGACTGCTGAGTACATACGAAATACACGTGTTTATTTTTCTCTTGTTAGTATTTTTTTTGTTACAGGGAGCCCAGAGAAAATTCATAGAGATAAAGGAAAGATTATTTCTATCAATAAACAAGGGCTGTGATTGTTTTGCATGCCCATTTTCATCAGCTTATTTGTCACTGTGACCAAATGACCTGACAAGAATAATTAAAGGAGGAAAGGTTTACTTTGGCTCACACTTACAGAGATTGGTTTCTTTGTCAGAAGACTCTATAGCTCTGGGATGAAGGAGAGGCAGAACACCATGGTAGAAAGGCATGGCCAAGGGAAGCAACTGGGGACATCACCACCAGGAAGCAGAGAGAGTTGCATTCACCAGGAACAAAATTTAAACTTCAAAGTCACTGCCCCATTGACCCATCTCCTCAGGTAACTTCCCACATGCCTAGAGTTACTACCCAATTGATCCATGTCAGTGGATGAATGATTAGCTTACAACTTCATAATATAATCATTTCATCTCTGGATGCTTTTGCATTGTCTGACACTTAAGCTTTTGGGGGACATTTTATATCTAAACTATAATAGTCCTTTATATCTAAACTTCTTAACTTCTGGGTTGGTTGGTTGGTTGTAGATTTCACTGATTGTCCTAATGGCTATGACTTGCTCTATTTTAATTAGTGACATCACAGTATAGATTTCTTCTAAACGTTCCCTTTGAGCCATTTTGGTCTTTACATTTAACATCTGTATGTTAAAATCAGGATGAATTGGGTCTTACTCTTTTTTTTCTCTCTCTCTATTTTAGTACCAGGGATTGAACTCGGGGGAACTCAACCACTGAGCCACATCCTCAGCCCTATTTTGTATTTTATTTAGAGACAGAGTCTCACTGAGTTGCTTATCACCTCACTAACTTGCTGAGGCTGGCTTTGAACTCACGATGCTCCTGCCTTAGCCTCCCAAACTGCTGGGATTATAGTATGTGCCACTGTGCCCAGCTGGGTCTTGCTTTTTAATCAATCTATCTTTTAATTGGGACAAACCTAAAATTCAGACTTTATGTGATTCAGTGCTTAGGTATCTCTATAATCTTTCTATTAGTTTTCTATTTCCACCGAATGGCTTTTCTTCAAAATTTTCTTTTGTCTTATATGAATTAACTGACCATAATTTATGATTGCATTTTATTTATCTGTTTTGATAATTATTTTCAGCTCTTTAGTCAGGATTTTTATAGTCTAGTTTCAGGTGAAAAGTTCATTTCATATATAGTATAAGAACCTTACAATATTTCTCATTTCTTTCTCCCTTTTCAAGCCTTAAGCTATTATTTTCATGATTTATTCATGTATTATAAACTCTACAGTACACTTAATATTTTTTTTACCTTTTGGTACCAGGGATTGAACTTAGGGGTGTTTAACCACAGAGCCACATATCAAGCCCTTTTGTATTTTTAAAATTTGAGAAATGGTCTTGCTAAATTGCTTAGGCCTCATTAAGTTGCTTAGATTGGCTTTGAACTTGAACTTGCAATCCTCCTGCCTTAGCCTCTGGAGCCACTTTGGTGACAGGCATGCACTCCTGCTTCCCGCCTAGTCAATTATTTTTTCAAAATATTTAAACTGTAAGGAGATACTTATTTCCAAATTTAGATAATTTTCGAGATCTTTTTTTTTCCTTTGCATAGTACTCTTTCCATACAGTATAATTTATTTTTCTTTGCGAGAAGAAAAGTTTATTTATTTATTTTTTTTAACATTGCTTATGATTCAGTTGTTCTGATGATAAATACTTTTAGGCTTTTATGTCTGAAAATTATTTTATTTATATTTCAAAACATTATCTTTGTGAATATCCTTGTAGGTTTACAGTTTTCTTTCCTTTTATCTCAGTTTTATTAAGATGTTTCTCATTTTTTTAATTTGCATTGTTTCAAACAAGAATATTCTTTCATCCACCTCTTCATTCCTTTGTAGAAATATGCTCCCTCCCAATACCTGACAAGTTTAAAAATCTAGCTCATTATATTTGTGTATTTTATTATGATGTGCTTTGAGTTTATAGTTTTCATCAAATTAGGAAAATTTTTCTCCAAGATTTCCTTAAATATCTTTTCTTGCCTTTTCCTACCAAGAGATTTAATATTTGGGTAGTTGTTTCATGAATCATTGAAAATCTTTTATTTTTGTTTAAATTTTGTATTCTCTAGTGCTTTATTTTAGATAAAACAGGAAACAATTCTTCTGTCTATTCTTTAATGTCAATCTGCATTAATGTCAGTGAGCATAATGTTCACTTCAGATATTGTGTTTTTTTTTAACCTGTGGAAATTTGGAATCTTCTATTTTCCATAATTTTTGACTTTTTGAACACATATTATGTATTTATAATAAAGGCTGTAATGTCCCTTTCAGCAAAATTTCACCCTTGTATCAGATTTGATTGAATAACTTTTTTTTTTAATGTGTCATGTGTTCTTTTGCCTTCCTGCTAATGATTCATTTGATGACAAGTCTTCATTTTCAGGACTGTATGATTTTGTTTTCTTACAAATGTTATACACAGTTTATGCTTTTAAGGTTGGCAGGTGGATTCCGTTTAACCTTTAATGAAGGGCTCTTTATTCCCTCCTACTAAGATAAGCAGTTTCTGAGTGTTCATTCAATGCTGATGAGGTTTGAGACCAGATAGGTGGCAATATTTCTAACATAACATTTTATAATCCAGGAGATGCATTTTAAATTCTTGTACAATAGAGCTTGGTGTGCATTTATCATGAAATCTACTGAAGTAACTACACATGGAAAAACCCATTATACCATTAAAAATGAGAAATTCAAACTGGGAAGAACGGAGACCTTCTATGGCCAGAAGCTTCAGTGTAGACAATTATGCTGATTTATTAATTCACCATAAAAAATTTATCTGTCGAAGTAGTCAGGATATTCACTTTGTCAAGATCTTCCACTCCCCAACATGTAAAGGCAGGTAAAGGGCAAATTAAATGATTAACTTACTTTTGAAGAAAATTGGCTGAAAATTTTTTGTGACAAGGGAATTTTACCTCTTTCCACAGAGAGTAAAATGAGTTCTCAGTGGAAAAAAAAAATACAAACACACACATGTAACACTGGTAACTACATGCTTGGGAGCTCACAATATATACAGTTCTAAAACTCTGACAAAGGATTTCTTCCCTTTTCTCTCCGTTTTATTCTATAGAGAGATGAATACTAGAAGTTAGTTGCCAAAATTTTTCTTCCCTAAACATAGCCATTACCAATTTTTTTCTTGTAATTTTCACTTGTTTTATGATTCTAAACATTATCAGTTTCCCATATTTCTGATGTGTGTGCTCTTGTCTTAGATTTTTAGATTCCATCTGAATGCATTTAACTTGTAAGTCATTTAATCCTTTGTAGTATATTTCATTTTTGTCTGCTAATACGCTGTTAAAATTTGCAGCTTAACACAGGAAGGCAATCATCTTTTCCTTTATTTAGAGCTCTTGCAAAAAAAAATACCTATTTTAACTTGGAATTAGTGACAAGAAGGGCCTACATTGTATTAGATTCTTCCTGAGTCATAACCTAACTTAAGTTAGAGTATTGCTCAAGATATCATTGAATATTTTAAGTGGTTGAATAACATAAACATATCACACCTAGCATTCAGAAATGGAATTCTAATAGCACGCTAGAAGAACAGTTTTGCTATTCACAATGTTATTTTCTGTAATGGGTTGGGCAGTCTCTGATCAGAATGGGTGTAGGGGCTAGTCACTACAGGCTGAAAAACATGGCATATAAATCAATGAGTTTCTACACCTTTGGAAGATCTAGTGGGGTTCTAAGGAAAAAATGGAAACTTTTATGAACTTTTTATTCAGTAAGACATTATTTCAATATTTAACTGCTATGACCTTAGGACTGGGTGTTTGACAGATATTGTTGCAGTGGTGAAGTGATTGGGAAGAGGACAACATATTAGTGCAATGTAGAACATCAATAACAACAAACAAACAACAGCAACAACATAGATTAAAGTCCTGAGAAAAGGTTTTTTATTCTACATTTTGGAGAGCCCATATAGGATACATAATAGAATCTTTTTTTTTTTTTTTTGGTCTCCCAAGTATTATAATACTAATTTATTTCATGACATTATTACATTATTTAAAATATAACACATTCACCATTATTCATGGCTTGAAATTTGATATAGAAACTTGCCACTGTTTTCACTTCCATAGAAGTCTCAGTAACAACAACAAAAACTTCAACATAAAATTTGCTTACTGAAGGAATGAAAAATTTCTTCTTCTTTTTTTTAATTCTTAGATTTTAAGGAAAATGAAGGCCAGCACCTTGTACTAATGATCATTCCAGTGACAACACTGCCTAGCTTTAATTAAAATTTTGTTAGAAGATAAAGTTTGTGTCTTGCAGATTTATCATAATAAAGATCTGTTTTTATAGTTCATAACATTCAAAATCTATTAGAATTTAATCCAGAAACTATCAAAGTAGTTTACATCACATTTGTTAATCATGGCAAATTCCCAATGTAATATAAAATTTATTCATTGCCAGGAACCGTGGAGTTGTTTAAAACACAAAATCCCATTAGTCTAAACAAGGCTGTAGGGCATATGCCAAATACTTCTCCAATGTACATGGACCAGGCAATGAAACCACTTTGTCAGTCTATGAATTCTTTCCTCTAAGGAAATTCACAACCTTGTGAACAAAAGAAGCATCTCCCATAGTAACATTTGACACCAAATGTTCATTTGCTCCATCTGAAACCGTAAGATAAAAAAGGATAACTAAATTCACTGAAGTAGAGAAAACTGCATTTTCTGAAAAATAAACTCAAGTCACAATCCACACTCATAATAAGTGGTCGTGTTTACCTACTACTTCATAGACTATGTTATGTATCATAGAGATATTTGCTTAGTTTTTTTTTTTTTATTATTATACCTGGTTCTATCTGTGTATCAATCTATAGATTTTACAATTTATACAAAATTATAACAATTAAATAAAAGTTCATATTAAATAATAATTAAATATTTTACAAATATTAGGCAATATCTGCTCATAACTTCCTATTTGCTTAAATTCTTATAAAATAGCATAAAAGCTAGGTTGAAAAATATGCCTAAGAGCTAAATATATAGGGAAGTCAATTCCAAAATTTTGGAATTTGGAGATGATTGTTATCTCAATTGGGTAGGGATGAGTGGGGATATGTGTCAAGTGAAGAAAAGAACAACTTGACAGAGGTAGTACTTTAGCCAGTCCTTTGAAATAGAGTATTTGAGGGCTGGGGGTATAGTTAAGGGGTAGAGCAATTGCCCAGCATGCATGAGGCCCAGTGCAAAAAGAAAAGAAAAAAACTCAATACTTGCATTATGGACAGGAATAAAGAAGACATTAATTCCAGAGATTTATTGTGCCAAAGAAAAGGAAGATAATATGAAAATATCAAGATCTAATAAGAAGCATTTTACAATGATTTGTATTGTTGGAAGTTGGTTCCCACTAGGTTGAACTGGGATTTTACTAATAGTCTTAAGAATTACAACTAAATCATAAGTTTTGTAGAACAGATGTCATTTTGGGCAATGAAACAGCTAGCTGAAAATATGGCTTATTCACATTTTTATGTACCCAAGTAAATGATTTCTTTTGTCAGTTACTCAAATTATGGGGTATTTCCATTAATTGCCATAAGGCCACAATTTGGGGTCTTATCCCTGTGCATACCTTTGAACTTTGGGAAAATAATGTCCATTAGCTTCCTCAGGAAAGAAAAAATGCACACACACACCACCATCTTTATACTAGTGATACCAGAATTTATATACTTCTATTTTTTGTTACAGATATTTCAATTGCACTTTCAACATTTTGATAAATGTGTCTCAAAAGCTATAAAAATTGATATATTAGAAAAAAAAAAACATGATTCCCCACCCATATCTGGCTCTCTACTAGGAATTCCTATCTTAGTGAATGTCCCATAGTCCATTCACTCTGTAAAGGTCACCTCTAGATTCCCCACTCCTTGATAATCTGCCTCTACCTTATCTGTTATCACTATATTTAAATAAAATACTCCACTAGATTGTCTTTGTTTACTTCACTTAATTCTTTTTACTTCTTTTGACATTCTGGCCTAAACTGCCTCTGTCTCTAAACTGAACACTCCAAGTCCATTGTTGGTCTTTTCATTTCTTTAAAGTAAAAAATGAAGTTTGCACAACACACCTATCACTATTTCCTTTGAAGCTTTTAGTGACTTACCAATTGAGTAAGCATAAAGATCAAAATGCTTCATGACAGATTTCAAGTTCTATCTATGAATAGACCTCTAGCTAACTTCACATGTCTATGTGTTCATGTTTATGTTTCTCATGTGAACCCCTGTTTTAGTCATTTTGTTTGTTTTTCACTGTGACCAAAAGCCCTGACAAGAACAATAAGAGGAGAAAAGTTTATCTGGGGGCTCATGGTCTTAGAGGTCTCAGTCCATAGATGGCCAACTCCATTCCTCAGGGCTCGAGGTAAGGCAGAACATCATGGCAGAAATATGTAGCAGAAGAAAGCAGCTGAACACATGGCTACAGGAAGCAGAGAAAGAAATCTCTGTTCAACAAGAAAAAATATAAATCCAAGGACACGTCCTTCAGGGACCTACCTCCTCTAGCCACACTCTACCTGCCTACAGTTACTTACCACCCAGTTAATCCCTTTCAGGGAATTAATGCCCTAATTAGGTTAAGACTCTCAAACCCCAATCATTTTGCTTCTAAGCTTTTTTCAGTGTCTAACACATGAGCTTTTGGAGGATAGCTAATATTTGAACCATAACAACTCCCTTCACCAATTTTTTCCCTCTGTAATAAACATTATGTTCCTTTCCTCTTTTCTAGTGACATCATTCTCATTTTTTTCAATAATACCTTCAAGACTTAGTTCATGTGATTTCCTTAATAAAGTCTCCTCTGAAACCCCAACACTGCCCATAAGAGCTCAAAATTATTTATGCTCTCAAAGATACTATATCAATGCACAATTTTCCACTTGCTATTGTAACTTCAGTATATCTTGTTCAGTTTCTTCATCATTTGTTTGGAAGCTCTTTTGTTTTCTCCACTGGATAGAACAATTAGCACACTAAGAGTGATAACTGTGGTTAGAAAAGTAAACAAGTGATGAATGGAAAACAGAGGGAATGATGAAATGCCTAAAGAAATATTGGTTCTTTGAAAATAAAGAAAGTCAAAATCCTTTTGATTTCTGGCCTAACATATTCAAAGAGCATGATATACTGCATATAAAGCAAATTATAGTCATGCATGAAGAATTGCTTAGTCCTTATTTATAATATTCAAAACATAAAAACCGCTTGTAAAAATCTGAGAAAATCCATGGAGTATTCACATCCTAAATCTTATATGCTCAGAATCCATAGAGATTTACATCAAGTTATTAAGTATTTCCAAATATAAATCAGGTTTTGATTAATAGAACTGTTAAGCTGAATTTCAGAATCTGTACCAAAAGCACAAGTCCTTACTTAAGAAACTTTAGTATGTAATTAATTCTTAATGGAATCCCCAACACTCAGTTGCTATTTCTAAAGATTTAGGGGTTATAACATAAAATTGGATTAAATACACACACACACACACACACACAAGCATATATATGTAAATCTTTTGAATTTAAGATTTATGTAAATATTACAAGGCCAGGATTATTATTTGTTTTGTCCATTGCTGTTTCACAAGTAACTAGAAGACTGTCACACATATATAGTTGCTATTTTTTAATAAAATTATTTTAATTAATTCCTTGTATGGACATTGATTAATATTACACATATCTGTTAAATACACACTCTGTGCAAAGATATATATCTGATACTGATGATGAGATGTAACCACACCCTTTCCACACTCTGACCCTGAATTCAGTGGGAGAGATTATGGTACATTAATTTTGGATAAGCAGATACACCTGATTATGTGAAAGGGACTGTGGTAGATTCATTGAGTAGGAAGTAGAGTTGCATGTTGAAACAGAAGCCAAGGAAGGAGAAATATATCCCCAGGAAGAGAGGCATTGAACAAGGAAAGACAACTCAGAAATAGGTGATCATTTAGGCACATACAAGGCATTTATGATAGAGAGCTACATCAGTGAAACGTGAGTGTCAAACTTGAATTAGAAAAATCCTCCTACAATGGTTCAGAGAATCACTGGGGGACCAGGAGGCCAAGGCAAAGAAGGAGGGCAAAATTCATCTATGAAAGAAGACAGTATACTTGGAATAAAAGTGAATGGACTAAATTTAGCACAAATTAAGGAGAGAATCTGTTTCAGTTTAGAGAGAACTCTTAAATGTAAAAAAGGAGGAAAAGCAAAAGAAATCATGGAAGATTTCTCTCATCTAATGTATACCATAACAGTTTTGGTGCCTAACACTATAAACTATAAACCCATGCTGGGTTGGTATGTGAGTCAGGTAAATGTTTTGTCCCAGAAATCTTACTTTGAAAGCCAAATATGGGTAGAGACAAATTCACATGTAGAACAGGGGAAATATAAAAATGTAAGCTAAATGTGAAAAAAAACTATAAGATGGAAGATTAAGATGAACATACTATCATACTATTTGGTATCTCAGGAATCAAGGACAATGTTAAGACAGACATCTCCAACATAGACATAAGTTAAATTCAACAATAGTGAAAGTTAATTATTATTTTTAATATTTGCTATTTTAAGAAAATGAGAAGTCATAAAATATATGAGTTTGGATGAAGTCATCCTCTTGAACGGAAACATAATGTATTTTTATTAAAGAAAACTATTTTAAGTTGTATGACATTGCCAGTCTGGTAGATGATTTCTAACTCTCTAGAATGAGAATTACATCCAGTAATAGACTTGTTGGAGTAGGAACTGTATTGATTGACTGAACAAGTGAAAATTAAAGCAGCCCTTTAGAATACAGTTACTCTCATAGATTTTACTTAATATTTTTAGAATTTTTCATTGTGCAGTGTGAAATTGACCGACATACAGCAAAAAAAAAAAAAAAAAAATTCTTTTCTTATATCTTTCTTTTATTTGTTTGCTTATTTTGAGGCCAGAGGGAGAGTTACATCAAGTTATGGATTGGTATCATATAATATCTCTATACCCCTCAGCTACCTCAATCTGCCCCCTGCCCCAATTCTGTTAATCATGCTATCCTTTGAATATTTAATAATTAAATTACATTTTAAACTTAATCTTGTGCAGCCTCATTCAGTCACTAAATATATAAAAAGAGCCTAGTATATGCCAGAAAGTCCTAAGCATCCTACTACCAGAAATAAAATTTAAAAAATATATATATATTTTGGAATTCAAAGGCTTCATGGACTAATGAAAGAAGAAATGCACAAGTTTAAAAAGAACAGAATAATAATAAATAATTTAAATTTCTTCAAGCCTAAAGATAAAATTAAGCTAAAAAAAAGTGTGAAAGAAAAATGTGTCTCTAAAGCTGTCTGCTTGGAGGCACGATCACCTGAAGCACTTGAGAGAGCCATCAAAGAATCTACAAAATAGGAAGGAAATATGGTTCTTCAATTCCAGGCCTGTGTATCATTAGAGCTGAACCAACTTCCCAGTTATCATTATATCTCTCTGTGGTCTGGAATATTAAAAAATAAAGCTGTTCAGTTTAGAATCTCATGTTTGTCTTTAGAAGCATATGAAAAATGCCATAAAAACTTAATTTATACACAGATATTGCTGTTTTTACTAATAGGCCAAAAGCTCTTTATTGTCCCGATCTGCAGGACATCAACGAGGGCGGCAAACCTAGGCAGGGAGGAATGAAGGGACGAGAGACAAGAGGGATGACAGTAAGACAGGAGTTCTGATCAAGCTGCAAATTTTTATTGTTCATACAGGGGTATTTATATGCTGGGGATGGGGAAGCTCTCTTATAGGCAGTTGCTGGGCATAAGTTGTGAAACAGCACGCCCTAGTCCCAGCAGGATCCACACCCTAAACCTGGAACCGCCCTAAACCTGGATCCGCCCTGGTCCTTGAGCACTTCACCTTTCTCAAACATTCCCTCTGGCAAAAATGCCATGCATCCTACTTGGCTATGGCTCTCAGCACTTTATATCATGTTCATTTTATTCAGATGTTTGCCTTTTGATACAATTTTATTAGTCTTATAATTATATTCACAGAATTAAAAAAAAACAAAAAACTATTGTACTGTAAGGGTAAAAGAAATTGAAGTTAAAGTGTAAAAGTTAAAGTATAAAAGACCGGGCATTGTAAAGTTTCTAAGCTGCAAGGCCTGAGTTAAAATGTAAAGGACCAGGTATTGTTAAGTTCCTATGCTACATGTAAAACCTGAAATTCCTGTAGCTGTTAAGACAATACTCGAACTGCCCAGTAAATATTTCCCCTGACCATCTGGTTGTTTAATAACGCAGGACCCTGTGCGATCTTGCACGTAGGCATCGCAGGGCCTAAACCAATCAGTTTGAATGTGTACCCCACTTAGGAGTGACCAATCACCCCCACCCAACCTGTTCCCGCCAATGTATGAACTAATCATGTTTAGGAGTTGTTGTTTGATTTTCCCTTGATGTATGATGATTTGTTAAGGGAGACTGTGATGTATGTAAAGTCCCTGCCCTCCCAAAAAAGTGTACTTAAGCATTGCACAACCCCTGCTCTGGGCTCTGGGCTGCTCTCCTTTCTCGAGTGGACATAGAGCCCCAGCATGCTGGAATCTCAATAAACCCCACTTGCTGTTGCATGAGTCGCGGTCCCTTGGTGGTCTCTTCCTCTGACGTTTCGCCGGACCCTTACATTTGGTGCGTTGGCCGGGAACCCCGCAGCGCCGGACAAGGAGACCCCAAAGGACTCCTCTGGGGGTAAGTAGGGCACCTTTTTCCTTTTTCTTGCGATCGCTCAGGTCAGGTCAGGTTCGGTTTAAGGGTTGGCAGAGTGGCTGCCGGCAGGGAGCGTGAGCTCCCCCTGGCTGTGGTGGACAGACGTGTCCTGAAGCCACAGGCCATGTCCCCAAGGGACGCCTTTGAGGACTCCAGAAACTGGGGGACAGAAGCGCCCTCAACTCAGAGGTGTATTCAGTGATTCTGCTGTCAACCCATCAGGTTCTGCCGGCTACTTTAGTCTTGTTCATTGTCTCGTGTTGAGTTTACTGTCTGCCTTTAGGGTACTCGTGTTAAATGTTTACTGTTTGTCCTTGTCTCTGTGTCACGTTTGTATTGTCCCTGTCTCTGCCTGAGTAACTCCCAGTATGGGACAAAGCCATTCAACGCCTCTGTCCCTGAAGCCTTTCCTGGTCCCTGCCTCCACTCCGACCCCTCCCCCATGATCCTATCACTCAATCATTCTGCTCCTTCCCCTATTCCCTCCATTCTCCCTGAGTCACAAGATTGTAGATCTTGGGGTTGTGAACAAACGGGAGCCGCATGATGGTCTTTGTGTGTCTTTTTGTCTGTGTCTCTGTTAAGTGTGATGGCATTGTTTTACTTTGGACCAATGCAGAGTCCCAAATTCCAAACTGCCTTAGATGTGTGGAGATAACTTTAGCTAAATTTTAGCCTAATGCTTCTCCTGTGAGGGACCAAAAGTCAATAGAACCACCAGCTTTTCTGTTCTCACCTTTTACACCCCTTTAGCTGTGTTTTAAAGAACTTTGAAAAGAGAGTTCAAGAGGGCGTGAAACCGTTAAGAGGTAAACAGGTGGGGTCCACGCAGTCCACACGGAGGATTTAACCCGGCGGTATGGCGAATCTTACCCGCCCCCGCTCCTCCTGGCCCCTCCACCTGTATGTCCTCTGTGCTCTGGTGGGCGCGGGAGTCGGGTCGGGCGGGCGGGGTCAGGGGTGGTGTCGGTAGGGGACTGCCCCCCCCTCCTGGCGGGCAACCGGCCGCCACGGGCACATTTCCACCATGGCTCTGGGACGGCTGGGAAGGCCCGGCAGGGAGGGTGGCACGGGGGCGCCCGGCCCTCTCCCTCCCTCACGGGGAAGGAGGGGACCGGGTAACCCCCCCCCCCAGTGTTACAGCCCCGCCCCCCCCACCGCAGCGATCGCCAAACCCCAGGGCCAAAGAAGCGAGCGGGTCTTCCCGGAGCCGAGTTGCTTGGGAATGCAGCCCAAAGCGGGTGGTAAACTCCATCTAAGGCTAAATACTGGCACGAGACCGATAGTCAACAAGTACCATAAGGGAAGTTAAAAAGAACTTTGATATCTCGCTTTAACTTTTCTCAAAATCCTGTCCTCATTATTAAATTGGCATTAATTGGCTTTGGGGATGGGAGCCGAACTTTCAGTCATAAATTCTGTCCCAGACCAAGATTCTACACCAAGGTAAGTGCACGCACCCCATGTCTGTTTGAGGTGCATCTTTCTCTCTCTTTCTTTCTGGAGGTAAGGTGGGCACCCGAAGGCTACTTAAACGCAATTAGTGCAGCCGCCACTCTTCAAGACTCGGGTGAGAGGTTTCCCGGCCTAGGCAGCTCTCAATCACCTGTTCTATACAGAGCAGGCATGTTGGGTTCTGCCAAAGCCGCTTCCAACTTTTCTGTCTGCGCCCGGAGAGCAATTGGCGTGAGTACACAGTGTCCCAAATCCGGATCTGCCTCGGATGCGTGGAGGTGGATGAAAGAGTTTGGAACAACTGCGGAATTCTGGTCTGGGCTACACTCAGACGTATTCTTAAGGTTCCTTTCTCTTGAGCCCCCTCCTGACAGCCCTCAGGGGTATCTAGGGTGATCGGTATATGAATGACACTGAGGGAAAGCCCCAATCACATTTGCCTCCGTACGGGCTATGTAACACTCCCAACCTCGCATCCGTTCCTCCTGGATGCTCCCCTTCCTTCTCAGGTCAGAAATGTTAGCAATTCAGGTTGTAGGACTGAGAAAGTCATAAGATAATCAGTAAAATCTGCCCAGGTTCTCTAAGGTACATAGGTAACTTTCAGTAGTCTGTTTTACCGCCCCAATGTTTAAAATGTGCTGTGTTCCTTCTGAGGAATTCCCAGCAGCTGCCAAAGCCATTTTGCTTTGGGGAACTCCCTCATTCCTTACCTGCACTTTAAGGATTACTCCACCTCTGTTTACTTAACAAAAGGGACAATGAATGCAGTAATGTGTTGATATTATAGATTGTTTCTTGGGGATGATCTTGGCTGAATGTGTATCTAAAAGATGATTTTGAGAATTGCATCTTAAACTTATATCATAATTTTCAACATCCAAACCTGAAAATTGTGACTTATGGTTAAAATGCCTTAGACATGAGGTTTCTGCTCAGAATTCCAGTTTTCCCAGTTCCTTCCAGACCTCAGCCAGGACTTAAGCTGATATGCAAATAAAAGAAGCCTGCAGCACTCAGCAGGAGACAGATCTCAGGCCCAAGGGAAAAAAAAAGAGTAAAAGTGTCTTTTTACCTGAACTCAAACTAGACCCCAACCAAAAAGTAAATTATATGGTATTTACTAATTACTGGCCAGTCATCTTTTTTAGGACTCTTGCTTTTTCTTAGATTCTGTATTTTTTTGAGCTCATGATTTTGATCCTGCAGATGGGTTGGTGTTTTCTGATCAGTTCTATTTTTGATCAACTGTGGAGTTTTTTAAACATTGCAATGGAGATTTCACCTGGAAAAGCTACAAGGCCTTTACTATTGTGTTGTGTTACACTTGTGTTACATGTTGTATGTCAGTATGTCTGTATGTGTGTATGTTCATATATCATGCAGTGATATGACAATTGACAGATGAGCGCTCATGAAAAATTAAAAAAAATGGATCCATATATCTTTGATTCACGTGATTCAAATGACTCAATTTAAATTTGGTAAATAGATAAAAAAAGAGGTCTTAAATTAAGCTTATAAGTTTTTGTAGGTGTTCAAAAAAGGCCCTAATAAAATGTTAAATCTGCTTAAATTAAAAAAATTTACAAGTATTGTTTCAAAATGTGAACAGAAGGAGGTTAACAGATGGAAAAGAAAAACTAGAAGGTTCTAGGTATGGATTTAATAGAGGGAAAATATGTTTCTGGATGAGAGAGTCTATGTGATTAAGTAATTAAGAGGGTTTAAGTAAGTGATAAAGAAGGTCTGTGTAAGTTGGTTATATGTGTAAGTTTTTGAGCAAGTAATCTTAAAAGAAATTAAAAATTATACAACTATGGTTAAACAACAACTGTTATTTTTCAATATTGTAATGTTGTTTCTTTAAAAGCTAACCTTGGTTAATATAAAATCATCAATGTAATTATGGTGCTATTAATGTGTTCATATCTTCCAGGTATACAAGTCGGTAAGGTGGAAGCTTCAAAAGAGCATTATATCAAGCTGGTGTTCTAAAGTTGTATGGTAATTTTAGGCTTAAAGAAAAACATGTTGGAGATTTATTTATATCATTTGTGTTCTACAATTGGACTTGTTATCAATAAGATATATACAGTTCCTTGTTACTTTTTACACTGAGATACAATTTAAATGTATTTTTAAGTTAATGAGAGTCTAATCTGTGTGAAGGTTTTGTTGTAAAACACAAAAGTACTTTGCTACTTTTCTATAAAAGGTTAGAAGTTTTCAGCCTTTAATTCATGTTTTAGATGTGATATTATGTTGTGTTAGCTAATATCCATGTAAACTTGAGCAACAATTTATATAGACTTTGTAAAATGATGTCTAAAAAAACAAAGATCAGCTTCAGAACTATAGTATTTAAGATTTATGAAGAGCCCCGCGTTACTTGAGATAAGGCTCTATGTTCAACCTCATGTGAAAGTGACTATGGAAGAAGTAGGCCAGATTTCAGTACAGTTAAAGTTGTGTCCAAAAGTTGTTTTTTTTTTGTCATGATTACCAGGATCTCAAACAGGGAATTATGATGTATAACCCTGCCAGAATTCAAGGTAGCTCTTATATAAACTAAATATGTCTTTACCCTAGTTAATTTTAGTCTGTAGTTTGCTTATAGATGGTCTAAGGATTGCCTGTTAATATTTTGCAGAGGTACTGCTTTAAGAACTCACAACCTGGGTCAACTTAAGATAAGGAGTTATCACCTACAGGATAGAGAGATAGACATTAAAGCCCAGTTCTCTTAGTATAAGGCTGTTAACTTACTTGCTAGATGTTTAAGATCAAGTTTTTAAAATTAGTTAAATTAAAAGGGCCAGGGAAACCAATATTTGGCTCTTGCCCTCTGAGTCAGTCTGAGTCAGGGAATAGGGGACTTCTCCAAAGAGCTTTGCAACTCTGGGCCATATAACTTCCGGATCAGGGAGATTAATGAGACCAGTGGAGGACAGAAAGCCAATCAGTGCATTTGCTGTGAAAAGGAGGGTCATCAGAAAAGGGAAACATCCCTGATGCTTCCGAGGGAAGCCACATGGTCAAGCAAGGCCTGGACCCATCCTAGCGCAAATGGCACTAGCAGAACTGAGAAGCTGCTGTAAGTTCCCCGAGGACTCCCAGGGAAACTCAGCTGACTGTTAACAATAGATAAAAACAAAAGTCAGTTTGACTTGCTTCATCTTAAACACTTAGCAAAGACAGTTAAAGCCAAAGCACAGCAGTTCCTGGGCATTTTAAATGATAATAATAATTAAATGTAACTTCCATAAATAAGTAAACTGGAGGCTACAAAAGAGATTCTCAGACAGGAATGCCTGATAACTATTAAAAGGAACTGCTAGAGTAGTTTTTAGTTTAAGGCCCACAGATATTCCTAACCTACACAGGTAGGCTTGGTGTTTTCTAGTATGGTTATCCAGCCCTAAGTAACAGAATTAAAGATTTCTCTATTAGACACAGAGGTCATACTAGTAAAAAGGATTTTACAAGATCAGATGACATTAAATTATTAGACTATATCTTAAAGGAAAGGACATCTGTAAACCTAAATGTTAGTTGTTGTGTTTACATCCCTGACATTTCTGGCAATGTGACAAATATCCTTAAAGATTTACATGCTCAGATAGAAGCCATGTACTCAGCAACTTTGTCATGGAAACAATATCTTAGCTTCTGGTTCTTGGTACTTCCTGGTAGAAAACATTGTTAGTCTTTGTCTTTGCCATCATACTCATTGACATATTCCTGTGCTATGGGATTTATTGCTGCATCAATCTGGTTCCAGAATAATAAATTCTTGTTTCTCTTATAGACCACCCATCACTCAAATGGCCCTCCAGCCTATTACTTCTCAATTGGACTTTTATCATGGACTACTCGATAGACCCGATTTTAAAGGGGGACTCCAAACTGCTTGCCCCACACTGTCCCTTCTCAGCCTGAAGAAGCCAGAAAGATCCTCTTCACCCCCCTTCCTTACAGCAGTTAGGAGTTCCCAAATTAGAGGGGGGAATGAAGCCAGATTTTGAGTTAGGTAGTCAGTGTAGTTAGATAAATCGGGGTCTAATACCGAGTGAAATCTAAAATGAAGGCCACGCTGAAAATGATTCCAGGGAACACAAAACAACTCATGAAATGTGAAACCCTTCAATAATTATGATTCATTACTTTTAAGATTAAAAGTAGTCAGAAAAAGGAGTGGGGAATGTAAGGGTAAAAGAAATTGAAGTTAAAGTGTAAAAGTTAAAGTATAAAAGACCGGGCATTGTAAAGTTTCTAAGCTGCAAGGCCTGAGTTAAAATGTAAAGGACCAGGTATTGTTAAGTTCCTATGCTACATGTAAAACCTGAAATTCCTGTAGCTGTTAAGACAATACTCGAACTGCCCAGTAAATATTTCCTCTGACCATCTGGTTGTTTAATAACCCAGGACCCTGTGTGATCTTGCACGTAGGCATCGCAGGGCCTAAACCAATCAGTTTGAATGTGTACCCCGCTTAGGAGTGACCAATCACCCCCACCCAACCTATTCCCACCAATGTATGAACTAATCATGTTTAGGAGTTGTTGTTTGATTTTCCTGCGGTGTATGATGATTTGTTAAGGGAGACTGTGATGTATGTAAAGTCCCCGCCCTCCCAAAAAAGTGTACTTAAGCATTGCACAACCCCTGCTCTGGGCTCTGGGCTGCTCTCCTTTCTTGAGTGGGCATGGAGCCCCAGCATGCTGGAATCTCAATAAACCCCACTTGCTGTTGCATGAGTCGCGGTCCCTTGGTGGTCTCTTCCTCCGACGCTTCGCCGGACCCTTACAGTACAACTGACCTTATTTTAAAGGATAAATCTCTTCATTTTTAGCAGAGCACTTGCAGTGCAAGTACCTAAGGATTAGAGAGCTAAAATCCCTAATTAAAATATCATCAAAAAGCACCAATGTTTCAGTCTTGAACTAGAAGTTCTCCTGGTTTCCAGGGAGCTAGACATGGTAAATGAACAGTGATGTAGTTGGGTGCCTTCATGTGCAAGTCAGCAATTTTTCCATACTTGATTTTGGTACTTGCCATTACTAAATTGAATTAGACTTTTTTTTTTTCTTTTCTCCATGTCTAACAAGAATGCAGAAGAGAAAACTAGTTTGAAATCTGCTTCTGGTGCCAACAGTATTACATAATGAGGTAAATACTGGTAATTGTGTTTAGTTCAATAACACTTTTAATTATGGTTGAGCTCTCCTTCAGAGTCTATGGATTTTATTGATGCAAAATAAACAGCTGAAAGCCAAGTGAAGGCAGCTTCATGGATTCCTATTGCCTAATTAAAGTACAGATACTTTGCTTTTCCCACTGTGGCCTTGAGCAGAATAAGCTGTTTGCCTATAGTTTCATGGTCAAAAACCACATTTGTTTTAAATAGGACATTAATAATGTGGTATCTCTAGTCTCTGTATATCCTATGCACTTATCTTCATCTCTAGAACATAAGGTACTTTATTCATTTGTACTGAGTGAGGAAAGGATAAAATTCATATATAATTTTTTTCTTTCATTGATTTGACTATTTATGAAGCACAATGGTTAATGACTCTTATTTTCAAAATTTCCTCTATACTGTTCCACCTTTAACATGTTAAAGTTCCTCAGATCCTCTCCCATTTTCATCCTCAAATGAGAAATAAAAAGGACTACTAATATACCTGGACCCACCCATCTCCTCATTTCTGAAAACTTTAAATTCTATTGGAGAGTTTCATGTGCATTTACTAAATACACAGTGACAAAATAAATCAATGATGATTATTAGGAATAAATCTTAAGCTTTTTTTTTTTTTGCATGGAGGTGGGAAAAGGGTAGAGTTATCCTCCAGAATTCTTTCTATTTTCTGTGAAAAGGGCCACTTCCTGTGTCTATGCCTCTCAAATCAATATTTCTAAATGAAGCATGCCAGCAGAAATGATGTAAAATTTATTAAATAATTATATTTGCATTTTTTTCTTTTTGCACCTTAGTTTTGGGTCATAAGTGTTTCTAAGAGAAATAGACTCATTTTTAAAACTATGGGAGTCAATTTATGGCATAAGATGAAAAATAATTAAATGCATTTTCCAGAGCACTGAAAGATAGGAAGCATTTAATTATTGTTTCTGATAGGATCTTCTTTCTTGACTTCCTTTTTTTATTCCCCTACACAGACAAGTTGTCAAGCTTTCTCCCTATAAAATAACATTTCCCCAATTGGCAGCATGTTTGTTCAATAGGAAATTTCCAGTAAAACATTTAACAGTATGATAAAATATTCAGATATTGGATCAATAATTTTTTTATAAACCCAGAAATTGCATAATCTCATAAAAATGTTGTTCATTAAGATCCACTTTCTGGGCTGGAGTTGTAGCTCAGTTGTAGAGCACTTGCCTAGCATGTGTGAGGCATTGAGTTCGATCATTAGCAACACATAAAAATAAATAAATAAAATAAAGATATTGTGTCCATCTACAACTAAAAGAAAAATATTTTAAAAAGATTCATTTTCTCAGCAATCAACCTGAAGACTATATGTGTACTCTAACAGATGTCATTCTCAGATGAATGAGAGCTCATCTCACTTTATATTAAAAGCATTTAAACATCAAAATTTAGAGTTTTATCTACATGAGAGGAGGACTAAACAAAATATTTACCTTAGATTTATAGATGTAGTTATTTTATCCCAGTGGCTGCTTAAAGTTAAGAGGCTTTCTACTTGCATCACAAATTAACATTTTAGGGATTTGTAACTAAATAACAACAATAGCAATTCAAATGAAAATATTGCTTTTTATGTTCTAATAGGAAGGAGTCAAGAAATGTATCATTTTGATGATGTTTGCTTTTGCATAAAATGAGCTTTATTTAAAAATAAATGTCATTTTTATTCTACTGTTTAAATGAATTATATGTACTCTTCCTTTTCTCACTGAAATCCAGTGAGGTTCGTCAGTGATCCAAAGTAATAAATATAGTACTCAACATGTGACTTACAGAACAATCTGTTAGGCAGTCTGTGAGTTGGAAAAACTGTGAAATGAAGAAAATACACACTAGAATTTTTTTAAAAAATGGTTTAAATGAATCTTTTGTATCTCAATGAAATTAGATCATAACATAGATGATTTTGCTTTGGGCTAAGTAAATCAGCTTTCAAAAAGAGAAAGTCGATCACTTGACCTAAGTTCAATTGAATCATTTTTCATTTCTACTGATTTTTATTTCCCTATGTTAATAGAATGACAGGGAAAGAAATGATGTGGTGATTTTTCCTTATGGACCATTCCAAAAGAGATTTTATTTTCAGGTCACAATTTAACAAATCCCTATAAAATTATGTGGAAGAATGGATGAGAAAAGTTAAAGTTTTACAGAACTAGGATTATCTGTGACAAATGGTTTATGGGGACGTCTCAGGTGTGAAGATGCATCTCACAGCAACACAAGAATTAAAAGATTAAAGGTTCTACCAGTAGTAGGTGAACCAGGAGCAAGAGGGGTATGAGAAACTTTGTGTTGATCCTGGGAAAGGAATTGGTAGGTTCCAACAGTAATCCTTTAATATTGGCCCAGATTACTCCAATTTCTACTACATAAAATTTTAGGAAATAGCGAAAAAAAAGAAAGCATTAACAGTGACTCAGCGTACAATCTACTAAGTATATGACTTTCCTCTGGGCAATGATGAGATAAAGGGTGAAATGTGGGAAATGCTTAGCTGTTAAGGTTACAGAGGAGCTTGTGTATGTCAGAATAAAAGGCAGGACAAAGGGAAGGATGGTCAAATGAATGACCAAAAAAGTATAATAAAGAATTGAGAAAATAGTTTAAAATACTATAAGAGATATAAATTCTGGTTCATATGGTGTTTAACAAGCTAGAACTTAGTATCATAGCTCAGGTAGATTGAGGAGACAAAGGGGCAAAGGAAACACAGAGTGAAAGAAAGGTATATTTAAAAAGAGATCATTGTGTGTGTCAAATATACACATGGACTATACGAAGATGTTTGCTTATTTCTTATTCTTTAAAAATAGGGAAGCTGGATCCAATTCAGCTACTAGGGAGATTAAGGCAGGAAGATTGCAAATTGGAGGCCAGGCTAGGCAACATTGAGAGACCCTGTCTAAAAACAAAACAAAACAAAATTTAAAAATTAAAAACAAAGAAACAAACAAACAAACAAACAAACAAAAATATATATATATATATATATATATATATATATATATATATATATATATATATATATAGGAAGTTGGGGTCTAATCCAACATGATGGAAATTTGTGCCTACATTTTCTTCCATTAGGTACAAGGTCTCTGGTTTGTAGGTCCTTGATCCACTTTGAATTGAGTTTTGTGCATTGTGAGAGATAAAGGTTTACTTTCATTTTGTTACATGTGGGTTTCCAGTTTTCCCAGCACCATTTGTTGAAGACGCTATCTTTTCATGTTTTCGGTGCCTTTGTCTAATGTAAGATAACTCTAGTTATGTGGGCTAGTCTCTGTGTTCTCTGTTCTCTACCATTGGTCTATAGGTCTATTTTGATGCCAATACCATAGTATTTTTGTACTATTTTTGTTACTCTTGCTTTGTAATATAGTTTAAGGTCTGGAATAGTGATGCCACCAGCTTCATTCTTCTTGCTAAGGATTGCTTTGGCTATTCTGGGTCTCTTATTTTTTCCAGATGAATTTCATGATTGCTTTTTCTATTTCTATGAAGAATGTCATTGGGATTTTGATTAGAATTGCATTGATTAGGTAGGATGACCATACTACCAAAAGTACTGTAAAGTACTGTATAGTACTGAATAGTACTGTATAGTACTTTTGGTAGTATGGTCGTTTTGACAATATTAATTCTGCCTATCCAAGAACAAGAGAGATGTTTTCATCTTCTAAGGTCTCCTTTAATTTCTTTCTTTAGCCTGCTGTAGTTTTCATTGTAAAGGTCTTTCACCTCTTTCATTAATTCCCAAGTATTTTTTTTAAGGCTATTGTAAATGGGGTGGTTTTCCTAGTTTCTTTTTCTGAGGATTTGTCACTGATGTACAGAATGATTTATGGGTGTTGGTTTCATATCCAGCTACTTTGCTTAATTCATTTATTAGTTCTAGGAGATTTCTGGTGTAATGTTTTGAGTGTTTAAGTATAAAATCATGTCATCTGCAAATAGTGATAATTTGAGTTCTTTTTCTACCCATATACCTTTAATTTCTTCTGTCTGATTACTCTGACTAATGTTTCAAGAACTATGTTAAATAGAAGTGGTAAATGAGGGCATCCCTGTCTTGTTCCAGTTTTTAGAGATAATGCTTTCAATTTTTCTCCATTTAGAATGACATTGGCCTGGATCTTAGCATAGATAGCCTTTACAATGTTGAGGTATCTTCCTGATATCCCTAGGTTTTCTAGCATTTTGAACATGAAGGGATGCTGTATTTTATCAAATGCTTTTTCTGCATCTATTGAGATAATCATATGATTTTTATCTTTGAGTCTATTGATGTGATGAATTATATTAATTGATTTCTGTATGTTGAACCAACCTTGCATCCCTGGGATAAACCCTACTTGATCATGGTGCACAATCTTTTTGATATGTTTTTGTATTAGATTTCCCAGAATTTTATTGAGAATTTTTGCATCTATGTTCATTAGAGATATTGGTCTGGAGTTTTCTTTCTTTAATGTGTCTTTGTCTGGTTTTGAAATAAGGGTGATATTGGCCTAGTAGAATGTGTTTGGAAGTGTTCCCTCTTTTTCTATTTCATGAAATAGTTTGAGAAGTATTGGTGTGAGTTCTCATTTATAGAGCTTGAAAAACTCAGCTGTGTATTCATCCAGTCCTGTACTTTTCTTGGTTGGTAGGCTTTTGAGGGTGTCCTCTATTTCCTTGAAATTGATCTTTTAAATGGTGTATATCATCCTGATTTAGGCCCAAATCTCCATCATGTCAGATTAAGCCCCAACTTCCTTAATATGACTCCTATAGTGCAAGAATTAAAACCAAGAATCAATAAATGGGATGGATTCAAACTAAAAAGCTCCTTCTCAGCAAAATAAACAATCAGTGATGTGAATAGAGAGCCTACAGAATGGGAGAAAATCTTTACCACAAGCACATCGCATAGAGCACTAAACTCTAGGATATATAAAGAACTCAAAAACCTTAACACCAAAAAAAAAAAAAAAGTAACCCAATAAAAAAATGCGCCAAAGAACTCAACAGACATTTCTCAGAAGAGGATATACAATCAATCAACAAATATATGAAAAAATGTTCAACATCTCTAGCAATTAGAGAAATGCGAATCAAAACTACTCTAGGATTTCATTGCAGAATGGAAGCTATCAAGAACACAAACAAAAATAAGTGTAGGCAAGGATGTGGGGGAAAAGGCTCACTCATACATTGCTGGTGGGACTGCAAATTGGTGCAGCCCATCTGAAAAGCTGTATGGAGATTCCTTGGAAAAGTTGGAATGGAGCCACCATTTGTCCAACTATTCCACTCCTTGGCTTATACCCAAAGGACTTAAAAACTGCATACTACAGGGACACAGCCATATCAATATTTACAGCAGCACAAGTCACAATAGCTAAATTGTGGAACCAACCCAGATGCCCTTCAGTAGATGAATTGATAGGGAAACTTTGGTATATATACACAATGGAACATTACTCAGCCTTAAAAGGGAATAAAATCATGGCATTTGCATGTAAATGGATGGAGCTGGAGAATATAATGCTAAATGAAGTAAGCCAATCTCAAAAAAACAAAGGCCAAATATTTTCTTTGATATGAGGATGCTGACTCACAATGGTGATGGAGGGGGAGCATGGGAGAAATGAAGGAACTTTAGATAGGGCAAAGGGAAGGGAGGTGACTGGAGGGGGCAAGGGAGTAGGAATGATGGTGGAATGAGTTAGACATCATTATCCTAAATACATATCTGACAACATAAATGGTTTGAAAATACTTTGTGTACAATCAGTGATTTGAAAAATTGTGCTGTATATGTGTAATTTGAAATGAATTGCCTTCTGCCATCATGTATAACAAATTAGAATAGATAATAAAAACTACATATATATATACACACACACATACACACACATATGTATATGCACACACATAAGGGTTAATGATTCAGCTTACTCATAAGAGCACCCCTCCTTCAATCCCCAGTCAGGGGAGGGGCAATCAGGCAGGAAGAAGGGATTAGAATGGAGCACTAAATAGAAAACCAATTTCCTCCAAGAAGTAATTAAACCCAAGATTTCAGAAACACTTGAGTCATACTTTTTTTTTTTTTTTGGTAGTGGAAATTGAAACTAGGGATGCTATATTTGCAGTCCTGCCTCAGCCTGAGGAATTGCTGGGATTACAAGCCTGTGCCATTGCACCCTGTGGCAGCCTAAATATTTTTATACAGGGTAATTCAGAAAGTCAAGTGCTCAGGTAAGCTCAGGCTGTTAGTAATTCTGACACCTGGCTTCAACACACTACATCTGAAGTAACTGCAATTATGTAGGAAGGAGAACAGTAATTTTAACATATTTTCTTTTTCTCATTGAAACTTTATTTAATAAAGATAGAAGGTGCATTAAAAATATATGCTGGTCTCCCAAGAGAAAAATATCTTTCCAGTCTTTCAGTTTTTCTTAACTGTTCCAGAGATTGTTTCTGAATGTAACTATATTTTTAAATATAATGACTTAATGATGGAGAGCAATAAGCCTCAAGGAAGATGCATTATGGATGTGTTATGGTGTGAAAGAGTAACACCACAAGAGCAGAGGGATATGCTGATGTTTTCTGAGAAAAGAGATGCTAGTCTCTAATGAAATAATAATTTACTATACCATCTTTGAAGGGATATTGATTCAGAAGCCAGTGTCCCAATCAGCTTCTCCCTAGCTATTTGGCTAATATAAAGTTAATTAATCTTTTTTTTAAGTTATCACAAGGGTCATTTTTAAAGCTTTTCTGACATAAAGAGTACACTTTTTCTTCATTGTAGATAGGCACAGCCATGCACCAAAAAAAAAAAAAAAAAAAAAGGGCTTTCACAGAGCAGGCAAGGACAATCTCCCTTGACCACTGGTATTAGAACTAGGTGTTTGTTTTAAAGAGGTCTCCTTTTGATCCTTACTTTGCAAATAAGCACACCATCTAGCCAGTGGTAGAACATGAGATTTCATCATATGGAATGGTTTCCAGAGCTCTTATTATTAAATACTAGCTAGATGTTACTTGAAAACTTCTTGGGGGTGGGGGGACTACTACTCAGTATCTATTCTTGCAGTGAAATCAGAACCTTCCAAGTCCAATGATTACTCTGTTTTCAGTGCCTATGATCATGATCACTTGAAGTTATTTCCATGCACAAAATTGCAACATACATAAAGGGACTCATGCCAAAAAGATTGTTGGGCCTAGTGAGGTCCCAACAAGTGAAGATTTTTTGGTCACACCAAGAACTTGGTTGTCATCTTCATGCCTTTGTCAACTTCCTTCTCAGTTGTCATTCAATTTATGCATGTCTTCTAGATATTTTAGAACGTTTCGTCTGCCTGAGAGGAGCTAAGAGAGTTTGAAAGCCAGATGGAATCCATGGTTGCCAGGTCACAGAAAGAAGTGTAGAATACAATAGACTATGAAGTTACGAGAAAAGCTGAAAGTATGTTTTTGTAACAGCAAATGTGTTTTGTAAGTATTATGTGACCTCAGCCTGGTGTTATAGGGAAATAGTTAAGGGTATTTTGTTGTATGTTATTGACTGTTTTAAACAATGAAGATTAAAAAAAAAAAAACAGAGAATCCCAGTACCTTACAGAATTACTCCAGAGATTTTGCCTTTTTTTGTGGGGGAGAGAAGGGGGTGGAAGTGAAGAGAATAAGGATAATAGTAAAATTATATTTTAATTCAATTTTCTTTACACAAAAAATAAAAATGATATAGAATATTTTTAACATGCTAATTGTATTGTATTGTTATTAGCAATTAAAATCATAGTCTGAAAATTATCTAGTATTTTTTAAAAGTACACCTATAAATGAAATGGTAATAAAGAAATAAAAATGACCAAAAAAATTATAAGCAATTTATGTAAACTAAAACTTGTAAATTTCTATAGATTTTGTGAGTGAAAATAGAGTCATTTCAGATCCAATACACTAGAAAAACTTTGGTTGTTAATTTTAAGTTTGAGGGGGATTTGGGGAGCAAAGCTCAGTAGTAGGATGCTTGTCCATCATGTGTGAGCTGGTGCATTCAATTCTCTAACAGCAAAATGTTTTGTTTTCCACATAGAAATTGGGCTAATTTTACAGTGATCTAATGGAAAACAAGCAAATCACAAACAAACAACAATCCATTGACTGTGGGCATAGAAACCATCCTTCACCCTGGTTCTAATTTATGATGTTCTCTGGGAAAGAGCAATTAACTATAGTGCACAGGTCTCCGTCCAGGAGAATCTAATGTTGACTCTTCCTGAATCCTACAGATTTTCCATGGTTTAAGGTTTGACTGTGGTGCAGGGCAGAAATGTCAGGAATTATTTCCCTTTCCCCATTTCCATTGTTCTACTTACTTTCCTCTACAATTCAGTCCCAAGATGGCACCTGGTGAATGAAACTACCCAACCAATCAGTCCCCATATCAGTTAATGTTGTAATTAGTTTTCAGAGGCTAAGGCTATTAAAAAATCAACACATACTGAGCAATGCATTTAGGTAGCACAAAATGAATCCAAACATTCTTTAGATTAAATAGTGGCCCCAAACTCAGAAGATTTCGTATCCTCCTTCCTGAATGCTTTTTTCTATCCCTTCCTTATGTTTCTTATTAAATATTAAGGGAAATGCCAGACTACTGTGATTTGTCTGCTCATTATGTGAATGCCACAGAGAATTTCAGAACCCTTGCATACATAGTAGAATGAATAGTATTAAAACTAAACTGCTTTAAGACATAAGCATAGCGATACAGATGAGGCAAAAATAAAAAAGTGTGCAAAAAAATGATCACACTTGAACAAAAGTGAAGTTATTCACTGGGAAAATAATAAATGTCCTTGAGAGACTAGTGTACTTACATATTATTCATATAGATAGGAACTCCAATAGACAAAAGAATATATTATAAGTATGAAATAAATTCAAGGAATTAGCAAATACTTTTTGTCAAATTATATCCAAATATGCTTTTTAAAAATTTTATCATTGATACATTGTGAGTATACACAGTAGAATATATTGTGACATTCACAGATGCACATACTAATTTGGTCAGTTTCATTCCCCCTACCTCATCCTTTCCTTTCCCCTGCCCCCTCTTCCTGATCCCCTTCCTCTACTGGTCTCTCTTCTATTTTCATTAGAACCCACTTTTTTCCCTATAATTTCCATACATGTCAAAAACATACTCTTATGATTATCTGTTATTTCTTTCTTCTAATTTAAGTTCACTAAAAATGGTTTTGATTTTATTCATTGTACAAATGTGCAGACCTCGGGAGAACTGGTATTCAATGGTGGGGTGAAAAATACGCTAGATATTCCCTTATGAAATTACTTATGCTAAACTAATGTGTTTGCTTTTACCCAAAAGATTGTATATAAAAACTTTCCTGACCAAAATTGTCTTTGAGCTAGGCAGATTAAAGTCTTAACATTTAAGGAGAGGGTTGAAAGAGATGACAGTGTATTTCACTAATTTTTTTGTGAGATATGAAAAAAAAAAGACATAAAGTGGTTCTCTTAACAATGATTATGACCACAGAAGAGTTAATAAAAAAAGTTCTTGTTTTTCTATACCATCAGGGAGATTTAGTATGTAACTATAAAATTTTAGCCTAGATGGATAGACAGTGGTGTCCTCTGCTATGTTTAATTTGTATTTCCACAAGTAACTACTGTTATCATGCTTATTACATGGATATCATTTTTTAAAAATTTCCTGTTGGATTGTCTGCCTTTCTCTTACTTATGTGAAAAAAAAGTTATTATATATTCTGAGTAAGAGTTATTTGACAAAAATTCTATGTGCTACAGATGTCTTCTTTACCACTTTGTCTTATGACCCTCAATTTTAGCTCTATGTTCCATCTCAGATTGATTTTAAATATGAAGTAGCCATCAAGATTAACTTTTTTTTCCTATGGGTATCTAATTGTTCCAGCACATTTACTAAAGAGATCATTCATTTACAGTGCAATACAATGAAAACCTTCTCATATTTTTGTATTTATTGTGTATTACATAAGATTAACATTCATGTATAATATTATTTCTATAATTTATATTTTAATTTTCTGTTCTATACCAATATCTCTTACTTTCCTTTTTAAATTACTATCAATGAGATGTATAAGCACTTGAGATTTCTTCTTTAAGATTCACTTGATCATTTTTAAATGATTTTTTAAAATTTTCATAACAATTTTTGTATTCGATTTTTAGTTTCCACGAGTGGATTTATTGCCTTTAAATTTTACTTATAATTTTGACAAACACAATTTTTGTTTTGTATTTATCAATAATCTATAAATCTTAACCTTAAAATTATCTTCTGACAGTAGACAAGTTATATGAGTTTTAGAAAAAAGATTTAATGATTTAGTTTCTCTAAGTGCTTTATTTGTAAATACAAACCTGTACATTATCTCTAATTTATTTGAGTTCTATAAAAAATAGAATAATAAATTTATAGGTTTGAGTTTTTATTAGCTTTTCTAAATAAATTATCAATTTTATAAAATTAAATCTCAACAAAATTAATCCATTTTTTTGTATAACATTTTGAAAAAATAACAAGAGATAAATTCTTGGAAAGGGATCACATGTTGGAACTGGCTTGATGACTGCTGTGGTCACTTCAAAATCTAATGTTCTTTTGTTATTAGTTTAAATGTGTTGCAAAAATGAGAAGTAAGGAATATTTCTCTTCTTCAAGTACACAGGCATTCAATAGCTGAATTAAAACTAAACAAAACAATGTTACGCGATTGTCATTCAGGAATCACAGTGAAATAATACACAATTCAATACTAAAATTGCAGTTTCAGGAAAAACAGAACATCTCTTAATTCCAACTGTTTGTGTATTATTCCTAAAAAATGGGTTTAAAAAAATAAGAAAGGAATGAATGATATTAGTGTTCAAACATTTTTAAATTACTCAATTCATGTAATTAATTTAGATAAATGGGAAATTTTTCTAAAAAATGAATAACATATTTCTGCCTGATTTTGAATGTTTTTTTCCCTAACAACTTATTCACAGTACTTGTATTTATTAAATAGCTATCATTTAGATTATCTCTTTTATTTTCGAATCCTAAAAACCCTACTATTCTTGGAAAGCTATAGAAGAGACATTTTGGTATTATAATAGTCAGCAGATTCAGATTTAAGATTCATTTTTGCGTGTACTTCTATCAAGGACAGTGATACAATTGAAACCTTATGAGAGCTTATTTTATTAATAAGTAGAGAGATGGGTAAATAGGTTTTCAGAAACAAGGATAATATGTGTTTGAGAGTGTTAAAAAAAAAGCTGTCTATGACTAACTTTTTTTGGTATGTATAAAAGTTAAATTCTGTTTCTCAGAAGAATGTAACAGACAAATGTTGGGGCCTATTGCTCTCAGGGATAACTTGTGGGCTACACCAGGTCTTCTACCAAGTCACTAATGGTTTACAATCTGCTCCCTGAGGAAAGTCCTCATTTCACAACAATCTTTGATTAACCTGCTCAGGTCAAAAATATCAAAAGAACAAACAGCAGCAGAGAAAATCAGATGTTCCTGTGGGACAAATACCAGAGCAAAGATCAAATTGACAGGACCTTAGATTCTCAGATTCATCAGGCTTATGAAGCTTGGAAGTAACGAACCTTTCAAAGTTTTGCTGCTGAAACAGAGAGAGCATGCTCTGGAAAACAGTAGAGAATTCTCTCTCCTTTATTCTTCCACTCAGTTACAATTTGAGTATAGTTCTCCATAATCCACCAGTGTATGATATCATGTCTCTTACCAATTAGTGAATCACTGACCTTTATACTAAGATGCTATGTATGCTTCACTCAAGATATTAAGATGCTGAGACATGATGGCCAAACAGATTGCACCTGCCTAAAGAGTTAGTATTGTTGCCTATGAGCCTGTGTTCAGGTGATGTGTAGGGAGCCCGTTAGCTGAACTTCATTCCTAGGACAAAATGTGAATTTCTTAAACTTTAATGAATCTATTCCAAATACTACATTGAAATCTGTGGGTTTTGTTCTCTGTACTTGCTAAATGTATTCATTGCCATTCATAAATGATAAACGGATAAGAAAACCTCCATTGACCTGGTGTTGGCATGCAGTTCTACATTGCAGACATGCTTGGGAACAAAGATAAAAGACGCTGATAAGTACAGCATGCTCACATTATATCAAAGTTTAATATTTAGATATTGGAAAGCCCTTTGAGACCAGGTTTATTCCTTCTTCTGGATCTTTCTGTCATCATTTCATGGCGGGAATACGCACTCATGAAAAATTGAATGTTATTCCATGAGTCATTATGGGATAAGTAAACTATTTGGTACAAAAGAAATTTGTAGTTCAAGGACCATTTGTAATTACTCTAGATATTTCTCTGTAAATCAGAAAACTTAGTGGTAAAAAAGGTTTGGATATACTAATGTGTTAGTTCTTTTACTAAGAAGAGATTGTAGAATCATATTACTTCAGTGAACACATGACATGTAATTCTACTTGATTTACTTATTGCATATATTCTATGTTAATAGAATATATGTACTTCATTTAAATATATAATTAGGTATTTGGGTCTGTGATACAACACATTCCCCATTATGGGCATATGTATGCTTGCCACACTTGATGATAAGGCCAGGAAAGTAGACTTGTTATTTGGGGGCTTGAAGATAACATGTAGTCTTAGTTATCATCAGTCTCTAATTTAAGTTTTCCTAACCAAATCAAACTTATTATAAGTGAATTTTGATGATCTGTAAATTACTTTCCATATATAAAATTAAAATCAACGTTTCCAAAATTGTCACATGCTGCCTTCAGTGACTAGTCACAGTGAAATTAAATTTTTAATGTAAATTTTCATAGCCATTTTGTTGTTTGCTTGTTGATTCTTCTCTCTCAACAACAAAGTCATTTTGCTGGGTATCATGCTCCTAAATTTTCTATGTTGTTTTCCTGATTTTATAGATATATGGGGATGTCCTCAGATTTTATGCACATAAATTAAACATCTACATATCTTCATTTTCTATATAAGCCAGTTTTGCCATTTACTTCCAACCAAATTACTGTCTTAAACATAAAGTCTAATAAATTAATTTTTTCATCTATGAAGTTAATTGACTTGATAACCTTTGTAAGCAGATTTCTTCTTGTTACCACTTATTAAATTGATTGCTACCTTGAAAGACCAATTTTTCTTTTTCAAATCTCAGGCCTATGGTTGTACCATGCTTACTTAACAGTGAATCTACCTATAATTGCCTGCCTAATTATTTCTTTGTAATTTGTTTCTTACCTGCTTTTTCTTTCTTCTCACTGGTGAATGTGAGAATAGTGAAATGGAGTATGTTACACATAATGCTTGTGTCCTTCTAAAAACTTCTCTAAGGAAAGACTCTAAGTAGACTTGTTTTGTACTTGTCTATTTTGCTTATATAATCAGCACTTTAGAATTAGAGCTATCAAATATCAACCATTCAGGACAAAATTTTATCTTTTCAAAAAGACATATCTAGAAGCTGATTTCAAACATACACTGTCTACTTTCTATCTAAGTTCTCCAATTCCAAACTGAAAAAAAGCAAAACAAAACAAAAAATAGCAGGTGTTTTCACTTGGCGCTACCCTTAGGCAGCTGCCAAGCAAATAACATTGTCACATAATCAGATATCCAGTATAGTTCACATCTGAGGTCTTTATAAGCAAAATGAAAAATTTCCAGGCATTACGTGAATATATGGAAATATAGAGAAGCATCACTAGATACCAACCCATCTTTTATGGCAACATCATCAATGACGCTGCTGTGATATGGATATGACTGTCTTCCTCAAAGATTCATACACTGGAACTCAATTTTCACTAAGGCCTTGTTGAGGTAGTAGAACCTTTAAGAGGTTGGCCCTCGTAGAAGGTAATTTGGCCCAGGGGACTTCACCCTGAAAGAAATTAATGCTGATCGTGCAGAAGTGGATTAATTTGATAGTTGGTTGTTGGGAGTGAGCTTGGCCCCTCCTGGGCCTCCTGCTTCAATGCTCTCACAGGTGTCACTTCTACATTAGACTGTATGCTTTTTTTTCTACTTCTCCACCTTGTTCTGATACAAATAATGGTCACTCCATTCTGTTTGGATTTCGAAGTCACCACATGGAGAACCAAATAAATCTCTTCTTTCTATATTACATAGCATCAGGTATTCCACTGTAGCAACATGAAACAAAGACAGATAAAAAGAAAGTTAAACTATGATATTGCCTTTGAATTTGCCACTCTTAAGTAACACGCTGATACTTTTCACTTTGTGCTCTCAGTTTGGAAGATACTTAGCCTGTAATAGAAATTTAGATTCAAAATACTATTTGCTGGGTTACAAAAACAAAACAAAACAAAACAAAAACAAAAAACAAAACTCCCATATAATCATTACAAGGTACCTGCACAAGAAGCTCAACTATATTAACTTGGTTTTGATGAAACCCTCTCAACATTACCATGCCAAGATAATAAGAAATGATTTTCTTTTATAGCCATAGAGAGATGGTAGATAGCAAAACAGGACTGCTCAATGATACCTGCTGTGATTCACCAAGAAAAGTAAGAAAAATAAAAATAAATAAAGATGAGAAACAAATTAAATGTCAAAATGTTTTCTTTTCCTTACACTTTCTATTTTTCTCAAGGCTGCTCAGAAAATGCAAAAAGTGGGGGGTAATACACACAAAAGTATCAGAATATAACAAAGGGTCAAAAAAGATAAGATTCTTTTTACCTTACAGGCACTGATTCCTAATTCTCCAGACCTTCTTCCAATTATTGCACTGGCAGATCTGGGTGGGATGGTATTGTAGAGATATGGAGTGTGAGGCCTAAACAGCTCACTTAGTTGACATCATGTGTTAATGCAGGAAAGGACTGGGTGATACTTTGACTTGCAAGTTGGAGCTTTGCTGAGGTAGAACTGTATGTGTGGTCTTTTGCTTTAAAAAGGAGAATAGAATCTGGAGGAATATTATGGATTATCCCAAGGACACAATTGCCTCTCAGAAGATACTGGTGATACATAGAAGTAACTTGTAGGACAAATTCCATATGGAAAAAGCAATGCAGGATTTTGACATCTCAGGGAAAGTGGGGAGATCTTTCCAATGAACAGTGAGTTGTCAAGTGGCTAAGCCCTAAAGAATGTCCTTAGATATTACTCAAAATAAAATAGCTGAGGAATTTCTGAGTTTGAATTTACTGAGAAAATACTAAATACAATTTGAAGACTCAGAAACAATGTAAGATCATGACAGATACTCAAAGTTGAGTTCTGGGGACAAGGTATGTTGATAAATTACTCAGCTCTAACTATAAAACATAAAGCCACATCTTTTTCTTTTTCTATTTTTTTTTCTTTTTATTTTGAAGTAGTAGCTAAATTTTGGTCATAGTGGGATTTATCAGTAATAATGAATGAAAATCAAAATATTTAAAGATTCATTTAAAAACTCATTCTTTATCCTCAGGCAAAAAGAAAAAAATAACTCTATAATTTATTTTCTAATATTTTTGATATGGTAATTCAAAGTTACCAGCCTAGAATATCTCATGTCTTCAAGGCTTTGAAGCATGGAGAATCTTTGAATATTTCAATATTTTTTCCTCTTGCAATGCTGAAGAGAAAAATCTGATTCCTGAAGTTAAGGAAAAGTATCCCTTCACCTCTTAGTCAATATTTGATTTCACAGAAGGTAGAAAAAAAATGTAGATGACCTTTGGAAAAAGTATCACTAGCACTATGTAACTCAACCTCATGATCAGCCAAACAAAAATGGATTTTTGGTTATATACAGTTGAGTAAAGGAACCACTTTGTTGATGAAATTCATGAGGCTAGTTATAAATAATTAAAATTTAATTTAACAATTTCAATTTCTAACATGTGATGTCAAATATTTGGGAGGTTTTCGATTGCCTATTTTCATCTTTATTTATTTATTTATTTATTTATGTAGTTAGTTATTGCAGTACTGGGAATTGAAGCCAGGGCTTTGCACATGCTAGACAATTGCTCTCTACCATTGAACTACTTCCCCAGCCCTTTTATTGCTTTTATTATTAGTCCTTGTATGAGATATCACACTTACATAAAGAAGATTCTGTATTTTTAGATTAAAATAAATAAAAGAGAGTTAAGCAACTGAAAGCACTGTAAAATTGAGATTTGAATCTTATTTTGAGCCTGCTATTGGTTTTCCAAGACTGTAATAGAGAATGCATACATAATCAATACTCAATAAGTACATTTCAAATAAAGTGTCTCTCTCTACAGTTGTGCTTTGAAAGACAGCTGTGTTCACAGTTTTAAGAAAGGACATGTCAAAAAAAGTTTAATAGAGTTCTTTGATTGAGCATTACGTAAAATTACCAGTCAGGGCATCATAAACTTCTGAACAGCAGCATTTCACAGATTTTTTTTACACTACATTTTTAAAGGATGTTTATTTAGTTCTTGAAAAACAGTTTTCTTAGAAAACCAATTCAGGCAACTCTTTCTTAGAGGAATTTGTAAAAGTGAACTCTGAGAAAACAACTTTTCATAAAGATTTTCTGCCCATTTTTTTAAAAAACCTCTCCATTTTCAAAAAGAATACATCATTCTTGCAATATATGTAATTATTAATATACAAAAGCTTAACTGAACAAAATATGTTACAATATAAAATTTTCATTCCAGGCTAGAATCCTGTAATCCCTGAGGACAATTTCTAACAAATGAAAAAAAGGTTTACATAAAAGTATTAAAATGTGGAATAGGTCTAATACACATTCTAGCCATACAACCTGTTTTTAAGTGAATCTTCAGTGAAAACAGGAAGGGAATAGAACTTAATTTTCCATAATCAGAAAGGCATCTGCATTTTCATAGAATTATTATAGTCAAATAGGTCAACATAGATAATTTTATAATGAATGAAGACCCAGGTGTTCCAAAGAGTAAAGGAACAATAAGTGAGTGTGCAAGCTGAGAAAGTTACAGTGATAACTGATGGGGCTGTATAAATGTAAACTTTAGTAAGAATATTTTCTAAATGCATGATAAAATGATTTTAATACCAAAATGTACTCAATTCAAAAGTCTCCATGTGAGTCAGAAAGGTGTTTATTTTTAAAGTAAGAATTAAGAAGGTATTATGATATTTGGTGTATGACTTTTATTTAAGAAAACTATGATAAATAAACCCAGTTACATTGGGATGATTGAAGCTAATTTTCAACAATAGAACTAGTAGTCTCATTGTTGAGGAATAAAGGGATTTCTTCTGTAAAAAGACACAATTCACAGAAAGCTGTTCACAAAGGCCTCACATGGGCACCTCTGTGTGATAGAAAGAATCCAGTTAACTCAGGACACTTTTAACTGAAGAGCAAAATCTGCAGGATGTTCCCTACTGCAGTAACTGTTTATAATAATTACTACTAGGAAATGACCAAAGAGGCCATCCGTAAAGGACTGAATGAACGAATGAATCAATCAATCTTGCATATCTATACAACAGAATACTTCACGGTCTTCAAAAATATGAGAAATATTTCTATGCAGGATATGCTGGATATGTCATTGAGTTAGACAAAGAGTGGAATAGGACACATGGAGAGAGACTTTTATCTTCATATAAAGATTAATGACAACTATTCTCTTATTTTTGCTAAAAGCAATGCAGATTTTATTTTTAAAAATTAAAAGATATACAATTAGTTACTGGGGAGGGGTGAAATAAAGGCATAAGGCATAGAAGTCAAACCTCTCTGAGTGTTCCAATTGATAGGATTTTATCTTTTGCACTGTGCAAATTTACATCCAAAAATGTAAAACAGAAAATCCTAAAATAAAGCAGAAACAAACGAGCCTAATGGTACATCAAATTAGCAATCTGTTCACCCATAGAAAAGAATTATTTTAAGGAAATGAAACAAGCATAATGCTCATTCTTAAGGATATATTTCAAGGGTAATATAAATTGCAAATAAATATTAGATTCCACTTAGAACATTTTTTGTTAAGAGTTTTATGGGTATTGTAAATTAAATACGTTGAAGGTCAAAGCACTTACATAAATGAGTTAGCATTGCTGGAAACCAAGGTCTCACTTTGAAGAAAAATAATAGAAAATATAAAATTAAAAAGTAGGTAAAGGCACCAATGGTAAATTTGAATTCCAAACAGCAATATGAATTCATGTTTTTTTAAATTATTTTCTTGCTCTGCACACTGAAAGAAAACAGATGATAAGACATTATAGCAGCACTCAATACATCTCCTCTCTCTTAATCTTAACTTCTAAATATTACTCTCCTCTAAGCAAAACAGACCCTGTTTTTTACCAACTGGTAAATCAGTTGGTGAAGTTTTATTCATTGTCACCTGAATTCAAATTATACCATGGTAGGAGAAAATATAAACAGCCTTTCCAATTAACTCAGTCACTTTCAATGTGATCTGCTTGCCTAGGTTCCCCCCTCTTTCCTTCCTTGGTTAGGATAAAATACAACCATATAGAACTGCATGTGGAATATGCATAATAATCGGTAAAGCAACAAAACGTGTGATGGTCTATCCTTGAAATATATTGTATAGTAGACTAAAATAAATGCAGATAGATTAACTATAAAAGGATGAAAACCTATTGAAAGTGAGAGATGAAAATATTAGATTTTAAAAATCTGTGCATGCATAGAGCTTTCTCAAATCAGACACAAAACTGAACAGAAGTAGGCAAAAATTGGCAAATTTAAATTATGTTAAAAGCAAGAAATTTTTATTAAATTCCAAAGATTAGGGGAAAATATATGCAGTAGAAAACACATAGACATTATTAATATTCAAAATATTAAAAATAATTTACAAATTAATAAGGAAAAATGAGCAAGCATTATAGTAAAGCAATTCAAAGCGAAAAGTACAAATAGATAATGTAAGATGAGGTACATTCTGCTCCACTGATCAAGGCGATGCAAATAAAACAATGAGAAATCAGGGTTGTTTTGCTTAATCATTTTTAATAAATGATTGGTTTACATATAGTGTTAGAAGAAGCATAGAAGATCAGTTATTCACAAACTATTAATTACATTTTTACACTGAAAATGTAATTTTCTGAGGATAATTTGACAGTATCTAACAAAAATGAAGGTGATACACATCTGTAATCCCAGTGACTGGGAAGGCTGAGGCAGAAGGATCACAAATTTGAGGCCAGCCTCAGCAAGTTAGAGAGACCCTGTCTTTTTTTTTTTTTTTTAGTTGTAGTTGGACATAATATCTTCATTCCTTTCCATGTGGTGCTGAGGATCGAACCCTATGCCTCACACATGTGAGGCATTCGCTCTACCAATGAGCTACAGCCCCAGCCAGAGGCCCTGTCTTAAAACCAAAAAGGGCTAGGAATGTAATTCTGCAGTAAGGGCCCCCTGAGTTCAATCCCCAGTACAAAAAACAAACAAAAGCAAAAACAACAACAACAAAAAAAACAATGTAGGGTAGGTGGATGCCTTTTGTTGAGTTGTAAGAAAGTTATGAAAACATAAATCAATTTTAACTCTTTCAATAATTTAGTTTTGTTTTTGGAATGCAATCATAGTTTTAATCAAAGCACATATTATTTGATAATCTATTTAAGCCAAAACATACATCATTAGGGAAAATGAAAATTTTCAAGAAAAATTATTTTCTTTTTTCTTTCTTCTTTATTTTTTTGGGGGTGGGTAGTAAGGATTGAACCCAGGGGTACTTAACTACTGAGCCATATCCCAAGTCCTTTTTATTTTTTTTATTTTGAGACTGGGTCTCCCCTCTCAATTGAGGCTGACCTCAAACTTGTGATCCACCTGACTCAGCCTCCCAAATTGCTAGGAATGTAGGTATGAGCCTAGCAAAAACAACCCATTTTTATTAACTGTGTTCACCATGTTGTTTAATAGATATCTTAAACTTACCTCTTCTTTATAATTGAAATTTTGTTTCTTTTGACTAACATCTTCCCAACCCCGGTATGATATTATCTTCCAATTCTAGATAGTGGCAATAAACTCTCATTTCCTAATCAACCACTTTTTTATGCAGCTAAAGAACTGATACTCTACAATGTACTGTGCTATTAAACTGTGGTGTTCAGGAGTTTATATAAAAATGCATTTAAAATATTTTTTGTAGCTGTAGATAGAATGTCTTTATTTTGTTTATTTTTATGTGGTGCTGAGGATCAAACCCAGTGCCTCACACATGATAGACAAGTGCTCTGCCACTGAGCTTCCAGCCTTAGCTCTAAAAATGCATTTTTGATGTATGATATTTTCAACTTAACGATAGGTTTATCAGAGAGTAACCCCATTATAATTCAAGGAGTGTTTGTATTCTATATCTTGGCTTTTGTGGTTACCTGAATAAACACTTTAAAATTATGTAACAAATTTCCTATGGTCTACATTAATATACAACCATATTGGCTTAGCTACTGTTTAGGAATATTTTTAATAGAATAGTTGGTTTTATCAGTAAATATACATAAAGCAGCACATAATGGAAAGAAGGTGGGATTTGGGAGTGAACCAGAGCTAATCACATGTTCTAACTTCATGACTCACAAGCGGAAAAAAGTTAGTCAAGTTGACTCACCTTTCAGAATTTCATTATTTATTTTCTCTATGGATAAAAAACCTAGCTTCACAGGTTGTTGTAAGCTTTCAAGGAAACCCTGTAATACAACAATAGGTGGGTGACACATAGGAGTGCATTTCTTCCCTTCCTCTATTTGTTATTTCTGAAAGATAGCCATGAAGTCAAGAAGTACTGCATTCAGCAGGAGTGATGCGAGAGGTTATCTGACCCCACTACTTTCACTATGTACGTAATAGACAACAGCTGCTCTCTGTTAACTTTGGGCTGAAGACATTTGAGGAAAGCTTGTTACCAACACACAGAAGGATTCCTAAAAAGGAATTACCAGGTAACTACAAATTGAAAGACTGAGTCAGAAAGCCAACAAGAAATTTGTGTGTAACAAATTGCAACCGGAGACAGTCCATGGCAAGCAATTTTTGAAGTTCCTGGTGAGCAACTAAGTTTTAAATGCAATAAGTACCTGGAACTTGCTCTTAGAAAAGCACTGTCAAGATTCTCAATGTCTAAAAAACTGATTTATTTTAGATATGGAAAATAGTCTATACATTAAAAAAATTAATAAAAATGTGACTCAATACATCGATGCCTTGTATAAGTTGTTCTTCATCATTTTAGTGCCAGGAACCTATTGTTCTTAAAAACCAGGATGCATCTGTAAATGTTAAACATAATAGGGCTGGGGCTATAGCTCGGTGGCAGAGCACTTGTCTAGCATGTGTGAGGCACTGGGTTTGATCCTTAGCACAACATAAAAAATAAATAAATAAATAAAAATTAAAAAAAAAATAAAGGCATCCTGTCCATCTACCACTACAAAAAAAAGGAACATTTTAAATGTTAACCATATTAAAAATTGTAATAAAAAATTTTAAATGTATGTCTTAAAAGTTTTGTTTTAAAATAATAGATTCATTAAAGGTTATCACAAATAAAGTAACTGTATTTTTCAAGTGAAAAATATATTAAGAAGAGGAGCACTGCTTTATACTCTGCAAATATGGCTTAATGAAAGACAGCTTGGTTGCCAAGTTAACTTCTGTAGTTCATTTATTGCAGTACATATATTGCTATCTTTGGTAAACTCTACTGTTCATTTATGAGAGAATGAGAGAGAAAATAAAATATTTTTAGAAAATAGTTCTGCCCTAGCAGAATTCGTGAAAGGTTCTTGAGAACACAAAGATCCTCTAAGTACCATCTGAGAAATGACACCAAGGCAGTTCTGAAGTGCAGCAAGTAGATGCATAAACAGGACGCCACGGGCTGTCTCTGCTGGCAATGTCAGCATCCCCGCAATCCTTCCACACTGTGATCTCTTTAAAGTCCATGTTTGAAAGGGAAAGAGGTAAGAAAAAGAAGCATCAAAAGACACACAAATTGAGGTAGGATTCTAGATTGCTCAGTTATTTTTTGGTGTGACATGCTGTGAAGTCACCAACACTGTGTTTATTCCATCTACTTCATATCTTTCCACTCTTCGGAATTGAAAAACTACAGATTTGTCTCAAACTTCCTGTCAATTGGTCTAGATTGCCAAATAGCTTTGTTTCCAGAATTGACTTAACCATATCCTCGACGTCTTTTTCCTTTGATGCATTTACCTGGTAATAGAAATTGAAGGCTGTATACACAAAAATAGATATGTAGGCATATATAATATATATATATATATGTATATATATATATATATGCATAGATATATACAGATAGAGGTATTTATATGCATATATGTAGAGAGATACAATATATATAGAGAGAGGTATATATATATATATATATATATATATATATATATATATATATATATATATACACATAGGTAGTGTGTATATATACACATATAAATATAAATATTTTTTCATGAAAAAAGAGATGAATACAGAATATGCTGATAACTCATATTCTCCTATTTTTCTCTGAGCTTTAGAGGTCAGAAAAACTGTGGAAGTGCCAGGTTCTAAACAGAAATGTTTGCTAATGTATATTATTATTTACATAGCAACTACAAGGGAAAACAGTTCTCCTTTTATACAAAGTTTATTTAATGATCAGGATTGTTGTGCATGCAGCCTGACTTTGCTAAACTAAGTTTAATTTTCTTCAAAATTAAATATAATGATAATAATATCTACCACATTATGTGCTGAAATAACTAAATGCAAAACACCTGACTACATGTAGTAAGTGTTCTTAAATGTAAGTTGGACTCATATTTTGCAATGATCACCAATTGCATCTAGCAAGAGCAGCAGATTTTCTGGGGATATCACAGCACTTCTAAACGTGGCAATTTTATGGTATACATGGAAAATGCCATTGAATGAGAATGAGACACCATAGATGATGACTCACTCTTACTTCCAGGCTCATCATTATCCTAGGACAAAACATGCCAGATTTCAGAAAAACCTATTTGTACTCATTACTAATATACCTGATATATAATTGTTCTATTCTTTAAGAGAAGTTTTTCTTAAATCTAAATTTCAGTGTAACCCACAGAGATTAGTGGAGCTGTTTTTTTCCACAAGTAAAATTCTATGACAATTGAAGAATTTGATTTTTAAATTTCAAAAATGTATTTTTTACTTTTAAATTTATTTTAACTGATGCATATAGATATAATAATTGAACATATTAATGAGGAACATGTTTCAACATATGTACACAATGCATCCTGTGGCCCCAACAGGGGATGGTGAAATCAGTGGCTCTCAGAGTTCTGTTCCCCATCTGGCAACATGTGCATCACCTGGGAGCTCATTAGAAAGGCATATTTTTATTCCTGCCGGAGACCTCTTGAATTAGGAAATCTGGGTTTGGGGCTGTGTGTTTTCTAAAATCTTCCCACTAACTTTAATTCACTCAAAATTTGAGAAACACATCTTACCTGACCACAGGGAAGCCTGGCCAGAGTTGGCAAATGAGTTGTTCAGAGTCTGGGAGCTGTGTAAGTCTCACTCCACAGTAAGTCTTGAATGTCCTGCATGTGCCCCACAGAGACATATGTGGCACAAAATATCAAAAGTATTGAAATTGTGAAGTTCTAATCTGGATGCACATATGTAATAGACACATACATTTAATTATATCATTTAATCTGTATCTAGTCCATTTCAATTATTGCAAAATAGTTCCATTTTAATTCATAATTTCTATGAATTTCTATAATGTTAATAAATATAATAAATAGTATAATAAATATAGTTATAAGCAATTTGAATAATTAATGTGAGTCAATGGAAAACACTTCTTTGCTGTGCAGATGACCAGAATTCAGGGGCTTTTCCATCTTTTTCTTTCATTTCTCTTAGGAGTAAAGTTACAACCTCAGAAACCCTTCACATAGTTCAATTTATTTGGTTCAGCAAAAGAATAGAATGAGAAGAAATATTATATGTGTATTTGACTTTTATCTCTTGCTCTTTAAGCTTCAGCAATGATAGGGGGAAAAAGTGAAAAAGAATTTACTAAAAGCTATTTGAGACTGACTAGCTTCCTCTTTATCACACAAATTGACTTTGGCCAGTGTTTTAGTCCTATTGCCTTCAATTGCATTTGAATTAATTTTGCCTGGCACAGTTAGTGCATACTTAAGGTATAATATTCGAAAATTTTGCTAGTAATTCATTTATACTGTGTCTATTAAATAGACGTAAAGCTATCTTGAAATTAATTGGTAGGCCAATTTTTTACACAACTAACCGGTGAATCACTATATACTTTTAAAAATAAATTGAATCTTGTCACATCTATATTGTGACTATATAGATGAAGCCATGCATGCTGACTATAAGTAAGGAAGAATTATCACATAAGACCTTAAAATAGGGCTTTCCCAAAGCTTCAGCCAGAGACACAGTTACCATATCCCTTCCTGTCATGTTGAACCAAATGAATTGGTCTGGTTTCACCTGTGGTGGTATGCTGCAGGTTAACAAAAAGCTTTCATGTTTTGATTTTCTTTTGTATGTGTGGGCAACAATGTGCAAGCTAAAAGTGACATATTTTATGTAAAATTTTTCTATTCTTTGATTTTTAAAAAGTTTGGAAACCAAAAAGAAAATAAGGTTTTCCCCAACTATCAGATTGAAAATAGCAAGCATGTTTAGTTATTTTCTTAAAGACTATAAATTTGAGACATATTAATGAGGAACATATTAATGAGGAACCATGTGATGTTTCATGTGAGATATTTGTCACATGGACCATACATTTTCCAAGTAGAAAATAGAAGACTGATGATATGTTTAATGTTACTTCTTCCTGTGGAACTGAAATTCAATGACTCTGTCTTGTATATAGTATAAGAGTCAAGTATTATACTATTATGTTATTATGCTATTATGTTATTAGTATATGATATCTATTATATATAATATGATATAGTGAGATCTCAATTTAAGCAGACAAATAAGAATACTCAGCTCTTCCTATAGTGTACAATTATTCTTTCATTTGTGTACATAACTTTAAGGTCCACTACACACACAATCATATTAATTTTGCTCATTTATTTAGTAATGTTTCAGGTAAATTCTACAATTTTCTTGGTAGTTGTTGAAATAAATATCCATGTGCTAGCTATGCACCCCCAACACATAGAAGATAATATATATTTATGCACAGTACAGAAGAATATTATTTCCTTCAAGCATGATGTCACATGCCTGTAATCGAGAAACTAAAGAGGCTGAGGCAAAAAGATTGCAAACTCAAGGTCAACCTCAGGTATTTAGTGAGATCCTCAGCAACTAAGCAAGAATCTGTCTCAAAATAAAATCAATAAGGAAGTGCTGAGGCCATAGCTCAGTGGTAAACTTCCCATAGGTTCAAACTCACACACAAACACAGACACACACACAAAAAAATATTATTTCCCACAGTATTTTTTTTTTTGCTAGGACACAGATAAAGATTGTTAACATTTAATGGCAGACATTTAGACCATGAAATCTTGTGCAGTAGGATTTTTTTCATACCCTTTAAGCATTATTTAAAAGTTTAATGGCAACTTTCCCATGTCCACACAAAATACAATTATTTACTCAAATGATTTGATGGAAAGGTTGCTGAGCTGCTGTATTTCTGCTTCTCTGGATTTGAGCAGAGGAGGTATGTAGTGTGCTAATATTTTCTACTGGGTTTGGAATTGAATAAAAAGCATTTAAAATACCACACTGAGAGTCACTTAAAATTATAAATGTACTGAATAACATTGAAATGTTTCAGGATTTTCTGGTAACTTTTCTTATTAAGTTTTATCTTTATCTATAGTCAAAATATGATGAATTAATTCAGCTTATTCAATGTTATTGAGTCTTGTTTTATATGGCCCAAGATTTGATAAAATAATATCTCTTAATAATCCACTTAAAAGAATGCATTGTGCCACCATAGGGCAAATGATCATGGATAGATACAAGTAGATGAATACAGATGGGACAAATAAATTTATGTATTTTATTCTATAGTCATGAATAAAATATGTATATATTTAAATATTCCACTGTTTTTTGGGGGGAGGTACTGGGGATTGAACTCAGGGGCACTTGATCACTGAGCCACATCCCCAGCCCTATTTTGTATTTTATTTAGAGACAGGGTCTGAGTTGATTAGTACCTCACTAAGTTGCTGAGGCTGGATTTGAACTTGCAGTCCTCCTGCCTCAGCCTCCCAAGCCTCTGCGATTACAGGTGTGCATCACTGCACCCAGCATGCTACTCATTATTTGACCTTCTCTTTGTGTTATATTTTTCTTCTCTTTCAAAGTTATTAATTTTTACTTTCAAATTTTGTTTCACAATTTGAGAAATTATAGTAAATAAAGCATTAAATAAGTTAGGAAATTTACAATCTAAAAACATCTCTCTACAACTAAGAATAATTTTAGATTGCATTCTTTCTGACTTTTCATATTGTAAATATTTGCACACATATGAATTCAACAAGATGAAATTATAATGGACATATTTTGAAACATTACTACAAATATAATTCTGGGAACATAAAATATTTCTATGATATCAGGTGATCATTTGTAATGAATGTATGTTATTATATCATGCTAATTTAATATTCTCCTCTCTTGTGCAAATAGTATAAGCCAAAGGTGGGGCTGTGTGTTTATGTGTGTGTGTGGGGGGGTGGGGGGGTGTGTGTGTTTGGAGCATTGATTACAGCAAAAAGCCATTCTAAAACCTCTCTCTCAAAATTATTAAGCTGATAGATCAGTTTCTTATTCAACTTAGGAAAAGGTTATATTCTTTCCAGCTTCATGTGTACATGAAATGCTGCATTCACTGTATTCACATATTCATATACATATATTACATTGCCACGTAGAAGTGCTGACATATTTCCTTCAGGTTTTTTTTTTTTTTTTTAATAATTGCAACCACCTTGCCTTTTCATGGGTCTAAGGTGAGACCATCTCATTTCAGTGTTAATACCATAGGGAGAAAGCTGAGGATGAGCAGTCAGAAAAGCAACATTGGAGGATTTATTAGTTTCTGATGCTCTATAGTTGAACAGTAATTCTGCCATGCCATTCCTAGCAACTCCTCCTGGGCAGATGTCTCTAGAAGAAATTGAATAGGGCTGACTGATGGGGAAACAGACGATTCCTTCTTATAAGCCATGAAACAAACTGAGCTTCTTTTTATTCTTATAGTGAAAATAGGACCACTACCATTTGTATGAATTTTCATAGTAACACCAAATTCTTTTGTTTGATGAGAAATCATGATATGTTTTCTAGAGAAAGTAAAAGTATATGTTTTGAATTTCAGTAATATTGATCATTGTTATTTACTGAAACACTGGTATTTCATTTTCCTATTTATTTATTAAAATTTGGGAATTTTATTAGCTGTCTAAAAGTAAGCAACCAGACATTATTAATTTTAATTTTAAATGCTAAATAAATAATTATTGAAGAAAAGTCCACTGTTGTGTAAGAGGAGTAATACAGGAAAAATGTATGTGGCATATATACATTTTCAAATATAAAAATACACATACACATGTATGCTGCATGTATGTATATTTATGTGTGTGGATATATAATCTTCTTACAGAAGCACTTACAGAATTAACACTGCAGAGCTAGCAAAAGTTATTTTGTTCTGCAGTTAAAGCCTTCACTCTAACTAGAACTTTTTGAGGAGTAATTGAAATTATTTTAAAAACAAGAAATTTCATTTACATATGAAATTAAATATTTTGCAAATCAGTTGATCTGGTTTTGGTGAGAGCTTTAATAAGAAGCAAAATGACATTTATTCTCTAGAAAATTTTGGTAGGCATTTTAGGTTATGAATAAGCATATCAGACACATAATCCTTTCTACTTCCAAATTTGTTGTTCATATCAACCCCATATGGAGGCTGATCAATGATATGTTACTCATTTGAGCAAGAATTCATTAATTTCAAAAATTTTTATATTAAAGTATCAAAAATGCTTTAAATTATTTATGTGACTATGGAATTAAATATGAGTAAAAGACTGATGACTTTAAATTCCAAGTAAAAATTTTAAATTTCAGATTCTTTAAGCCCAAGTGCAATATTTAAAAGTTTCTAGGCACAACAGTTTTATACCAGTCAAAACGTAAAAGTGCACTCATATAAAGGGATGCAGAGTTTGGAGACAGGTTTTCCAATGAAGAGGAATTCTGTGGAGAAGCAATGTGGTATGGAAAAAATATTTCGTACCCATTCATATTTTTTCCTGTACTAGCTGATGCACTCTTTGGCTTTTTCCTTCAAATAAAGTGTTTCTCATGACAAAGCATTAATTTTTGTGATGTGTTTTAGGATGTGTTTTCTGGTGATGTATTTTTAATATTTCGCAAATGAAACTATTTTTTATATAGAATGTCATACAGGCATACCAATAGGAAGACAAACACTATAAAGTGAGGAATAATGGAAAGAGAAAAATATAAGCTAAGTGCATGGTAGTAGAAGATAACTTAGCATGAAATATTGGAACCCAGGTGGTAGGGATTGCAGGAAAGTTAATTCAGCATGCCTGGGTTGCTGAAAGCATGAATATATCCAAAAAAAGGCCTGTTTTCTCATTTTCTTGACTGGCTCCTCAAAACCAAGCTCTTGGAAAGTTATGTCTGATAAGAGTGTCTTTGCATGCTTGAAGCTTTAAGCCACATTATGCTTGAATGTCCATATAACTTACAATAACAACATGGTTTATAATGCATGTCTGTTCTTTCTCTGGGAGACCGAAGCTTGAGTAACTAAATTCAATTGCACAGGTGCTATATTGCAGTGTGTGGCAGACTCCCATAGCAGAATTCCCAATAAAAACCACTCACAGGCACTCAGGTTAAGTGAGCCTCTCTGGTTTGGCAACATTTGGCATATGTTGTCACACATCATTGGTGGGGAAATCAAGCTGATCCCTTGAAACTCCTCTGGGAAGGGACACCTAGTGCGTTCCAGACTTTAATTCAATCTGTGAACTTTTGCTGTCATACATTATAGCTCTGAATATTACTTCTGAGTCCTGAGTCCTGTGAGTTCCTCTAATGAATTATTGATATTGAGGATGTATACTCAGGGGGAAAAAAAAAAAAAACAACCTAATGTTATGGTTTAGATGTGAAGTGTTTCCAAAAAGTTCATGTGTAAGATAATGCAAGAAGTCTTAGAAGTGAAATGATAGGTTTATGAGAACCTTAACCCAATTAGTGAAATAATCTCCTGATAGGAGTTAGCAGAGTGATAACTGAAGGAGGATGGGGTATGGCTGGAGGAGGTGAATCATTTAGGGCATGCCTGGGGTATATATTTCGTGAGATGAACTTAGTCTCTCTCTTCTTCCTGCATATCCAGAGCCGCTTCCCTCCACAGCACTCTTCCGCCATGATATTCTGGAATGGAGCTTGCTGTCTATGGACTGAGATCTCTAAAACCAGGGGCCACCAAATAAACTTTTCCTCCTTTGAAATTGGCTTGTCAGGTCTTTTAGTCACAGAAGTGAAACAGCTGACTACAGCCAGTACCTGACTAGGTCTGTATACAAATGAAAATTCTCAAAGGTATATAAACTGATCAGTTTCAATAATATGTAAAAGAGTAATATATTGTGACCAATTAAAGCTTATTCCAGAAATGCAAGGTAGGTGAAACTTTCAAAAGTTAATCAGTGCAATTATCCATATAAACAGACTATAAAAATTTCATAGTACCTTTGCAATTAATCATTATAAAATATATTTTTTTTTCAAATTCACCATGTAATAATGAATAAAGTCTTTCAGGAAATCACAAATAGAATGTTATCAGATTGTAGATAGAATATAGTCAAACTGATAAAAGAGTATCTACCCAATTCCAGCAACTAGTATCATGTTTAGCGGTCAAAAGTTTGAACGGTATTAATTTTCCTCTTAGTAAACAAGTCACGAATGTATACTATTATCATTCTTATTCAACTGAAAGTTCTAGCTGATATAGGAAGGCAAGAAAGAGAAATAAGGGACTTATGGTTTAGAAAGCAAGAAATAAACTGTATCTATTCACAAATGAAAGAATTATTTACATAGAAATATCTGAAAAAAATAATGGTTTTCAGATTTACACTATATGGTTGAATTTATAGAATATTCTACAAAGATCAAAACTTATGGGATAAAAACAAGGTCAGTTGTGCTGAAAAATGGAGAGTTGGGAGAGTTTACCTATAAGGGTATATGAGCAAAAGTTTTAGGTGATAAGTCTGGTCTCTATCTTAATTATGGTAGTTCTTACATGATAATATCTATTTTTTAAAACCCATAATTGTGTGCCAAAGAGGTTGATTTTACTGATTGCAAATTTATACCTGAATTTTAAAAACTTTTCAATTTTCTTAATAATATATTCCCCTCTGAAGATATTTCTCAGCATTGAGGGAGATTTATAACTGCAGTCAGTCAGGGCAAAGTGCCTTAAAAGGTAGTCAGGAACAGGTACAGACAGTTTGAACACAGAGAGTCCCCAAATAAGGTCAGTTTCCTAGCTGATGAAAGTTTTTGTGGACACAAGCAGGGGACCCAATCAGGTACACTTTTGTACTCCTGGACATAATGAGGATCCAACAGAAAGACTAAAACAGATGTGTGGATACAGGATATCAAGGAGCCATAATAAGAAGAGCGTGGAGAGGGGGCCAGATAGAAAAAGGAGGAAAGTCTAAAACTTATGAAAAGAGTCAATACTTCCCTATTGGACTCCTGGCTCTAAGGCCCTTTCTCTATGGAGAAGTCTGTAATTTGTTACTTTTGCTCTTGCAGTCAACCTGCTGCTTGTTTGCTTTATATCTTGTTCTTCAATTCTTGATGAAATAAGGAACCAAGGCCCCTAGACAGTAACATCCACTAATTTGCCATGTCATTTGCATCTATTCTATTCCTATGATCAGTTTCTGTAACAATATGCCAATCAGTGTTTTTTTAATGCAAGTTTAAAAACAGAACAATAATTGTTGTTAGTTCTCTGTCATTAATTTATTTTTCAGAATATTTTTGGATTTTGTCTGAAGCATTTGAACTTTCATATGACTGTTTTAAAAAAGTCTATACTAAAAATATCTGCTGAGATAATACTGGAAATTAACTAACATTTTTTGGATTTTCATCTTTAGAGGGAAAGATGAAACATGGTTCTACCAGGTTAAGTTTTTTGTATCTGAGAGAAAAATCATATTTAAAATTATACATCTTTGAATCCTAGAAAAACATATCTATAATACATTGATTTGAAAGTTACTTTTGTTGGGAGTCTCCCTGAGAACTCCCCGGGTCTTTCAAACATGGCAGTGGGCAAATTGCCATTGGACAGCTAGAACTCCCCGTGCCTTTCAGATAAGGAGCCCCTAATGCAACATGGCGATGGGCAAGTTGCCAGTGGGCAGATAACAAGTTGTTTTGTAAACCTTCTAATTGGCCCTCCCATCTTCCGTACTCCTGAACAGTTCGTGCCCCCCATGAATCTTATGCAGGGAGGACGTGCCTGCACCGTAGGTGATGACCTGGCCTTTACTATGATTGGCCCAGGGAGCTTCCTGGTTTAAGATAACTGACTCTCACTTTCTATATAAGCTAGCACCAGCTTTCAGTAAAGTGCTTCATCTTTGTCACTGCTGTCTGTGTGTGCATTTTAATCTCCGACGACTAACCTTGGCCTTTCAACTTTGCTCAAAATAATCATGTTTTTATTAAGATTCACTGAAATTAGATTGCTGAAGAAATTACAAACCAAAGTAATGTATACCTTGTTACATGATATATAAAATCTAAGTTTAAAATTCTAACTTTATAGCTTTTAAATTTAACATGTTATTTAATAAATTTCTCATTTCAGTTTTTCTACCAAGGATATCTATCACGTGTATTCATTTAAAGTGTTTATATTATTTTTAATTATTGGATTTGGTAAAAATTGCTATATCATAACTTAAAATGAAATATTACTTTATTAAAATTTGAGAAAAGTTTTGTTTTGTCCCTTTATTGACACAACATTTTTAGAGGATTTTTTCTTTCCCTCTTATTTATTTATTTACAGAAACCCCTAGGATGTACATCCTTATTGATGCTTCAGGGATAGATATGCACACTTATTGCAGATTTTATTTCCATAGAACTATTGTTGTTTTATCTTTAATTTTTTCTTGACCCCTTTTGTCGATTTCTCCTTTAGACCGTTGAACATCATCTGTCTTCCTTTCCTCGGTATTTTGATTTTTACCACGTTTCTCTTTTCATCTCCTTATGCCTGGTCTTAATAAGAACTATCTTTCTCATTTCTGGTGTTTCAATCTCTGTTTTCCAATTTGCTTTACCTAACATTCCTTTCATTTTTGCAATGGATTTACTCTTCTGGTTTAATTCTCAGTTTTGCTTGGTCTGTTTCCTCTCCCATTGCCTAGAATCTTCAAACTTTCGTTTCTTTGAACCTCTGATACTGAGATATATCCTTTCTCACACAGAGAGATTGTCTTTCATGAGTTTTCCATTCTTCTATTATTTGTTTGTTTTAAATAAACCTGTAACCTGCCTTTGTCTTATCAAATCTGTTCAAGGGTAAAAAGTCTATGTAAAAAGTCTTTCACTTTTCTCTTTAGGTGAAAGATTATTTAAGGGAAACTTGTGGGGAGACGAGAAAGATAGGGAAGTGTTTGTGAGAACAGTCTGTTGCAGCTGATCCTGAAGCTGCAGGATCTGTCCTGCAGAGTAGAAATAATGGGAAGGACAGAGCACATTCCTTATTCCTTATGAAAATTCAGCAATAATAGTTTGACTTCTTTTGCTTTTTATTTTGTCATTATTCTAAGATTATGAATAGTGATAGGTATACTTTAATTTGCATATGCTTATATGTTATTGAAATTATTTTAGTTGCTTTGTATTCATTCTCTCTTCCAAAAACATAGGATTTTTTGTGTCCAGGTCACAGATAAGGGAAAGCTAAGTAAGATGACTAAACATAGATAATCAATTTTCAGAAAAGTAAGAAGGGAGAATGGAGGAGATATGGAAGGGCAAAGACACAGAGAAGTGGAGTAAGAGGGAGGAGAGACTTGGAAAAACAGAAGAATAAAGGCCTATAATTTTGTGACTTTATTAAATTCTTAGAACAGTTTCTCCATTCCCTTAAATTCTCTTCCACTAGACCCCATTTGAGATATGTAACTCTGGAGGTAATTATCTAATTTAACTTCTGCTGCCAGAAGGCACCCTCAGCAAATGGATTTAGACTCTATTTTTCTAATCCAGTTATATCCAAACCCTTCCCTTAGGCTCTAACTCCTCTCTCCCTTTCAGACTCTATATGCCTTCTAGGACCTGCTGTTCTTTAGCAACCAGGAGGCAAGAGTTGTTGATGGCAATAGGCTAGAAGGGTAATAATTGAAACATTGTGACAACATCGATGTATGGTAAGACCCTATGTTACTGTGATGTCTTCCAAGGAAGCAGAGGTTGGTGGTGGGGGTTGGGGGGTGTGTCTTTCAAACATAAAGCCTTGGCAAAGAAAATAAAAACATTAGAATTATGTAGACTTATCCAGCACCTTAAATGTTTGGATGAGTTACCCATCCAAATTTTCTAATAAATGTATGAATTAAGTCCTGTTCAGGTCCCTATTATACAAGGTTGAAAACTGAAGCCCAGTGCCTGTGCTTTGCTGGGCTGGGACTAGACCTGGGGGATCTGAATGCAGAAACACAGTGTTCCTTCTTTCCACCTCATTGGTCCATAATGTACATTAAACAAAACATCCAAAAACAAAAGCATAGTTTACTTGGGAATGATTTTGAAAACCCACCCTTTTAATTAATTTAGTAAATATGTGTTTATGTTATGCAATATTCCAGACAGGGAAGACTATAGTCAAAGAAAATATATAAACTTGGCTTTCAGTAAATTTATAGTTTTGTAGGAAAAGACAATAAGCAAGGTTAATACTAATTAAGGAATGTTCAAAATGAGGAACATCATCCAGAAAGATAAAAATGACACATTGGAAAGAATTGCAAGTAAGGATGTTGAAATGTCTGTTTAAGAAGTTTATAACTGACCAAAGACCTGTGTTTCGTAGATGATGGAAGAGAACCTTTCTGAGGAAAGAAACAGCACATGCAAAGGCCCAGAGGTGTGTGCAGTGGTGGTGTGTTTGAAGAAGCTCCACGAGGCTGCTGTCATTGAGATGAGCTGGAAGAAAGTAAGCAGGAGACAGAGTCAGACATACTGGTGTATCAGGTTGCCAAGGACTTTGTAGTGTACTGGAGGTGAGTTGCCTTTTCCCATGAATGGGGTAGGAGGCCATGAAACTATTTTCAGCAAAAGAGCCCTCATAATCTATAAATGCCTTGAAGGGCTCAATTAGCTATTATGGTAAGAATGCATAGTGGAGAAAAAAAAAGGTAAAAGTGAGGGACTCAGGAAGAGATGACAGTAATGATCAGAATGAGCAGTCAGCATTTATGGCAGTGGAAATTATGAAGAGTAGCTACGTTCAGATTGTATTATGACAGTGGACCAAAAGGCTGAAATGACTGTGTGTGGAATTCAGTACAAAGGGGTTAGATAGCTTCCTATATTTATCAACAGTAGCAGTTGGAACAATTAGGTGTAAATGAATTGAAAGGGAGACTCAGAGTGGAGCAGGTTTTGGTCTTGTGTTCAGGTTAGACCTTCAGTGGTAATGCAGCAATGGCACCTGGGTGGCTTTGTGGTTTTGCAGTTTGATGGAGTGTTCAGACCCGACAAAAGAACCTTAGAGAGTAAATGTGATATTTCATGCATTGGAATCCATCAACTAACCAAAGAAGTGTGTGAAGAAAAGAAAAAGAGCTTAAGGATGGAGATCTGGGACAATTTGGTTGAGACATAAGGAGGAACAAGGGACAGAGAAGAAAAAGAAGAGGCCAGAACAACTTGGTGCTCTGGAAGCCAGTGGGTTCCAGGGATTTCTAGAAGAAGGAGATGAGCACTTGGACCAAATGTTTTATGAGGTTAAGTTTAAAATTGAGAATTTCCGATTGGTAGTTTCAGGCAAGTGGAGGTAGATTCAGTGTGTGTTTTTGAATCACTGATTTTAAAGGGCAGAGATGAGACTGAATGCGTGGATTTGGAGACATAATTAAACCATAGTTTTTGGCTGTGCATTGAGATCGAAAAAGAAGATGGCACATGAAGGTTGAAGTAGAATTCACTAAGTCATTAATGTTTTTCTTTTTCTTTCTTATTTTTTTTCATTATGGGCAAAATAGCAAAATAACAGTAAACTTGTAGGAGGTAAAATAAAGAAGTAGGAACTGATGTTACTAGAAAGGCCAGGAGAGGGGGGCTTGCCTACATACTTCCTGAAATTTATTCCTATAAGTAAGAAGATTTGGGACCTTGCAGAAATGAGGGAAACTACATATGGATAATAGGAGGGAGAGAGAAGGGTAGATATTTGATGGAAGTTCTGTTATAGTTATAAATAAGAAAGTAAAAGGTAAAGAAGGCCTTGTGGCTGGAAGAGAGAGGAAAAACTAAACTTTGAATTGACTGAAAATATGAATAAATTCAGAAAATATGATACTGAAAATTATAAAACTTTATAATCAATGTTATTTTTGGTTTGCTGTGTTATCTAGAGATATTTCATATGTATTCATTTTAATCTTCTATGAGATCTCATCAGATGCATTTCACTATATTAACTTTTTTCTGGGACAGCAATTTATAGGATTTCAAAGATTTGGGGGTTTCATAAAAACAATAATTTAGTTTTTATATTCCTTTAGATTCTATAAACACTCCATAAACATTTGGTAATAATTTTAAAAGTAGTTCAGATATTCAGCCATCGAACCCAAATAAAATACCAATTTTTTTCTGCTCAACTTTGATTTTTCATGATTTTTTTTTATTATGAGAGGAACAATCTGTGGTAATCTTCATGCCATTCTGAATCTCCCATGAACTCATTAGGTAGAATAAAATGAGTATTCCATCTCTTCGGGGAATGTTAAATTTAATAATAATTGTTCATGCCTCCAGCACAAATTATTGGCAGCAAATTGAACACTGGATCAGAAAGGGGAGATTTTTTAAAAGATGATGTTTTTTTTAACAATACCAGAAAATCAGCTATTTCTTCCCTGACAGGAGCTTGTTGGCAGAGAAGCCATCATCTCATATCTCTCTGTGACACGACAGTGAAATGACTGTAGCAAGACACAGAAGTTTCTACAAGATGTATTTAATGTAAATAAGAATTTCCTGGATGGTGTCACAGTTGGCAAACACCAAGAATTTTTTTCAATGTCAAAGAGATGGTGATAGAATCCCTTTAAATTCTACATTAATTATTTTTATAATGAATTTTACATTAAAATAATGCCAAAAATGAACAAATATTGTTAAATAAAATTTCTGAATAACATGTTATTTGACTGAAATAAATATACATAAAAGTAAATATGTGTGTGCATAATCTTTTCTATTGTGATTTCTATACTAGTATGATTTAGAAAACTGGACAAAATTTAAAATTGCAAATTATAAAACATTTAAGTGAAGTCAATATTAATAGTTACACAGGACTTTTACATCATTGAAATGATATTGTGTCCATGACTTTGAAAATTGTTCTTCTCAATGGACAAAAAGAGGGATGAAGATCATATAATATATTCCTCAGTTTCTTGTATTTTGAGAGTTGCACAGTACTTCCATATCACACATTTATCTATTTGCATGCATATGAACTTAAGATTTCATGCTAATTTTTAATTTCACATGCAACACTGTTGAACATTCTGATAAAAAACTTTTACTTTATATATTCAGAGAAGTAGAGGAATCTGAATATTTTTAAATGAAAAAATAATAATTTCATAACCACTGAGATTTTTTTCTTTCAAATGTGCTTATTTAAATTTCTTCTGTTTACATAGATTGTATAAGAAGTGTCATTTCCCTGAAAATTAAGATTCTTGCAAATTGGAACAGAAAGATGATGATGTTCATCATCTTTGTTAAATGTAAAGGTGTTTCCTTGCTAGTGTTTGAGGGCAATGCTCTCTGGCTTATATGTGTAAGGATTAGAAATTCTTCACAGGCCCCCCCTTTTTTTTCCTGCTGAAAAGGAAATAAGGATAAAATCTAATATCCACACACCCTAGTCCCCATGTCACTGAAAAACTGTTTTTCTGTCACAGTTGTCCTACATTTGTCAGTGATGTTTACAAAGATACTTATAATTGCCATATCATTTTTTATCATGTTGGGTAAAGTTAATTTCTCTTTGAATTCTATCAAGACTATACACTGTTTTCTATAATGTAATTTCTTTCCATGTAGTAAACCTTCATATTGGATGCTTTTGCTTCTCTCTATCTTTTATTTTATGTTCATTGTTTTTTGTTGTCTTCATGATGCCATTTTCCCATTTATTCACCTTTCTATAGAATGTAGCTAGTACTGGAATTTTCTGTTAAAATTCATTAAATGAACAGATTCTAAAATTCACCTTGGTTGCTTCCTACTTTTTACTTTGAGATTATGTTTGAAGGGCTTGGTTTTAGCCAAGATTGTGTTGGCTTTGTACCTTGTATTTAGTGTATATAATGTATACACATGTACATATATATGTATATATATATATATATATTTTTTTTTTTCATCATGGGATGTTTGCTAAACCTGCTTCCTGGTAAAACCTGCTTCGTAGATAAAGTTCTTTCCTCTTCAATTACTCCAGCAGGTTCTGAGGATCAGATCATAACTATCTGACCTCTGCATGAGTCTCCAACCCCATTTCTCTGTAATCCCCCCTCATCATCTAGGAACTGCTGTTCTGGATCATTATCAGTTCCCTAAAAGTGCCAGGATTTCTCTAATGTTTAGGGATTTGCACATAAGTTTTTAATCTGACTGAAACACTCTTTTCCTACCACTTCTTTTAAATAAAGCATAAATTTACTCATCTCATTGTCACTTCTCCCAAGATGTATTGTTTAGTATTGCTTTCTTATTCCAAATTTCCTTCCCATGATCTAATTTTCTAATTCTCCTTTATGTTCCTATGACAGCCTATTGGTTTATTTTGTTCTACTTCCATTCAAATTCACTGTCTTACAAATCATTCTTTCCTCATGTATATTTCTCAGCAGATTTCAGATCCTTTGAAAGAGTCATTGAATTATCCATTTTTGCATTTCATATTACTACACATGAACCTGACACATAGTAGGTGCTTGTTAAATTCTTTGGGAATTACTTGACCTTATTGTAAGCTAAGGAATTTATTTTTAGTTGTGTGAATTAGGGTATTATGCTGAAAACAATAACATTTACTCTAAAGTATGTATATTGGGACTGCTAAGGGAAGCCCTGACTTGTCCAAGTGACTCAGGTTTGGAAGTACCACAATCACATACAATAAAAAAAATTCGGAGGCGCAGGAGAATGTGTGGTATTCTGTGTGCCTGCATATTCAATTGTACTGGCACAATGTGTTCTTTGTGGATGTGTAGTACAGCCCCAAGAACATTCACTGCTGCTATCTCAGAAACCTTGACATGTTTTCTTCACTCATACTGGAAGGAAATTTGCTGACATCTCCTTCACCATGTCTATTCTGAATAGAATTATTCACCAGGTATATTAAATTGGAGGAAATTGCACTCAATCTCATGCTCTCACTTTTTTCTTATTGATGATCTTCCAAATGCACATTCATCATCCCTCACTTTCCAAAGTTGCAGCATGTCCTTCTGCACAGATAATTACTTTCCATCCAGTGATTATCTTGGAGAGATCACATTTTGAGCAAAGGAAAATAGTGGCTTTGGTTAACAGAGATTATATGCCTTTTCGTTAAGCATTAGCATTAACACTATTTGGTGAGTTGTGAGTTTGTATCCAGTTAAATGTAGGTTTTACTGCAAGTTGAGTTTAATTTCTGCTTTTATCACTTACTAGTTATGTAACCCTGGAGATTTACTTAACCTCCCTATATATAAAGAGTTCTAATGGTATATTTAGAGGAAGTTAAATAAGATAATGCATTGACACAAAGCCTGGAATGTAGTAAGAATTCCATAACTGTGATATAATCATATTACTATTCTAGGAAGCATTTGTGTGCAAAATTCCTGCTATTTCTAACTATGTGCTCCTATGCTATACCCTAAGGACTACATACTAGGCTTTACCCATGGAAACATTTCAAAAGTTTGATGGATCACTTAATACTAGATGCAGTGGTTTTTGAATCTTTGTATATTGACATGAATATTTCAGGGGGATGAAATAATAAAATTATATATATTTTGGGGGGCTACTGGGGATTGAATTCATGGGCACTTGACCACTGAGCCACATCCCCAGCCCTATTTTGTATTTTATTTAGAGACAGGGTCTCACTGAGTTGTTAAGTGCCGCCTTTTTGCTGAGGCTGGCTTTGAACTCCAGATCCTCCTGCCTTGTCCTTCTGAGCCACTTCCGTATATTTTGATTTAACTCTTTTACAGCTCCACAACTCCTCACTGATCATGTTAAATCTACTTATACTCTCATATACTAAGTCTAAATATGTTTTATTCAGGGAAATTTCCATGAAGTAATTAGTATTTGAATCTAATTAATTCAATCACTATTATGTGTACTACCATTTGGGTTCAAAATTTTCTGATGTTATGACTAGAACTAGACAGTATATGAGTGCATTCCATCATGCCATGGTATAGTTGAGAGGACTGGATAGATTGTTATCCATTCCAATGATAAGTTTTTGCAAATGCTGATCAGGAACACAATCATGGGACAATTAGATTAGAAACATTTGCCATTATTAACAATATATCAACTAAGAGTTTTACATTTTTTCTTGTCAAGAAACATAATTGTGATTCATAACATGATCTACAGCATCAAGTCATTAGGAGGGAACAAATCTTTACTCTAATGTGGATTATTTTATCTATGGGCACACCAGTAAAGATTAAGAAACTACCTTCTTTGTACTCATCTCTCCTACCCTTTCTCCAGGACCCCAGTTCCCCAAGAATTCTCTTATTTATAAACCTAGATTAGAGGAGGCCATCTGGTCAGAGACAGATCCACTTCAATACAGCCCTCTCACCCAACAAGGAACATTCCCACCATTACTGAAAAGCATGTGACCCAACCATACTCATTTCTCATTAGGAATTCTGATTTTAGCCCTTAAACACATCTATCAAAATCTTGTTTGGAAATCCTGTCTTAGGCTACTCTTTGAGATTCTCCAATCTCTCTCTTAGTTATTAGAAATAGTCTCTGCTGTGATTTGAATATTCTCACCACCACCTGTGTCTGTACTCATTGTCCTTGGTTTCCTGCATTAACACAAAATATACTTGAATAGAAAACACATCACACCATAAAATAGCATTGGTCATATGCTATATTTTGTCTAGTTGAATTAAAATTATTTAATAACAGACATGAAAACAATCACCTCCTCTAATGATCAATAAAATATAAGATGCTAGATTGTTTAACTTTTTATTTTCTCCATATTATAGTATTTTGATGTCTTAAACAGCTTTTTGGCTGGGAAGAGAAATGCCCTCCTGGGTCCAATGCAGATCATGTGCTAAAAAAGAGAAGAGTCACCAAACTTAATCTGAGCATACTGCAGACCATTTTTTTTTTTTTGTCATATGTCAGAGACTTCTCTTCATATTCAGTCATTTCTCCCAGAATTATTGCCTTTTGGGGTAGGATCAGCTCAACCCAAGCTTTCTCCTTTCAAAGGTGTATTAAAGAGTTAAATGAACCATGGAATAGACCTTGAATTGTGGTGTCCACAGGGCAAGAGCTCATCCTAACTGCCTCAGCAGTTATTTCAGAAATGGAACCTGGCATTGCGCAATGTTACAGGCCTGTAACCCCAGCAACTTGTGATACTGTGGCAGGAAAGATTGCAAGTTCAAAACCAGCCTCAGAAATTTAGTGAGGTCCTCAGAAATTTAGTGAAACCCTGCCTCAAAATAAAACAATATAAAAGGACCTGAGATGAGGCTCAGTGGTTTAAATGCTGCTGGGATCAATTCCCAGTATTCAAAAAAATAAAATTAAAAAAAAAAAAGGAGCCAAAGTACTTATTACTTGATGGGTCCTTCCTGAAAATTAGCCTTATGGGGAAATTATATCTTCTTGGAAAAAATATAAATTATTAGGGAAAAACTGAATTCACAGTTTGTTTGTAATTCAAAACATGAAGTAGGGGTGCAAATAAACATTTGACTTTCTGATTAACTCTAATCTTTTATAAGAAAATATAAGTGTAGCATTTATCATCAAGGTACAGATATTTTTGCCTCTGAACTTCTTTGTGTACCTGATTGGTTTATATTTGTTATTATAAGTGTGAAAGGAGACAGGACCTTCTTGAAAATTAATTTTTTCTTTCCAAAATTGTTTTCATCCTGAAAAAATTCACACTTAAAAAAGTCAAGCTGAGAGACTTTACCATGGGTGAAAAACTGTAACTAAGGCTCTGCTAAGGATCTTAAAATCTCAGGGAAAAAAAAAGAAAAAGAAAACAAAACTTTTTTTCTGTAAGAACAGAATTCTCAAAATATAAGATATGAAAATTTATCTTTTTTGCAAAGAAAAAAAATGTTAAAACTACATAAAATCTCAAATAACAAAATGTACTCAGAAACCATGCTTATTATTTTATACTTTTTATAGTACTTATTTGCTATAATCCATGCATTTTTATAACTCATTAATAGTAAGTTGTAATGAAATGTATGCTCCATATTTGACTACTTAAGTATATATAATTAGTAGTTCCTTATGTTTTATTTTATTTCACTGCCATTATGAGTCTATCTATACTCAACAAACAAAAGGATGAGAGCTGAGTCTTCTCTGATTAACTTCTTTTTTTTTCCCCAATGTTATCAGTAAGTAGAAATGGGAAGCCAAAATAATTATAGCTTTTTTCCTACTTTCTCTTGTTCACATGAAATGATTATTGCATTTCCCTTTCTTTTTCCAAATCTGTTCATTCTAAATGGCTTTTCCCCTAAAATCTTTCCTTTATTTCTGATATTCTATACAAAGTATTACCATCAACATAGGTACTACATAAGTAATATCTGGCATTGGAAATAAACAGGAACAATATGATATTATATGTCTTATCACCTTAATGAAAATATTTAACTTTAAACTACCCTAGTGTTGTCCAAAAGAAGATAGAAGCATTGTTTTTAGTGTAATTCACAGTGCACTGATTTATTTGTAGTTCAAATATACTCATACATAGGAGATGGATGGATTCAATTCTATTGGCAGATTGGCACTTGAATAGAATCAGATTTGAAGAAGAATCTTTAGGTATATTCCTGAATTGGCACTAAGGAACTTTCCTGGACTTATATGTAGATAATCTCTTTGTTTTATTGCATTTTTATTGTAGTAAAAACATTTAACACATCTAGTCTCTTAATATATTTTGAAGTGCATGCCACACTTTGTAAACAATAGGTTCACTATTGCACTGAAAATTTCTACAAGTTCCCCAACTTTAGGCACACACTCTACTACTGAGCTACAGCCCCAGCCCAAGTATGCATCTTGTACAAAGAACAAATTATTCCAGTCGCCAGGCAACTCCTAGTTGATCCCTCCCCTCAGCCCCTGGCACCCACCATTCTACTGTATTTCTACAAGATTGCCTATGATAGTAGACACCTCATATAAGAGTAGACATGAATTATTAAGTTTTCTTCTGTGATTTTTTAAAATTTATTATAATGTTCTCCAAGCTATTGTCATTTATTGCAGGATTTCCTTTTTATTTAAGATGGAATAATAAAGCAGATATTTTAATACATTTGTGAAGTATTCATAAAAAAGAATAGTTAATACTTCAATTCAAAATTAGAACACATAAGCCAACATATATTTTAAGAAGTAACTTCCTGTTTCTCCCAGTGTGAGATATTTGAAAGTATTGTAAAGGTATTTCTTTATTTGTTATTGTTCAGAGATTCTGTTTATGAATAAGAACAACCAAATAATAAGGAAATAAATATATTATTGCATAGTTTTGTCATAATTAATCTCAAATTTCTATTTTATAAAATTCTTAAATTTTATAAATTTCTTAGATAAATTTCATCTAAGAACTTGGTTATTTATAGACTGAAATGGATTTTTCTATAAAAAGTTTAAGTTCACAGCCACCTCAATGCTCATTCTGTTTCAAATTTTATCTCAGAATAGTTCTGAAACACACTCCTAAGGTACAGTGTGCTTATTAGTGAAGAACATTCACCTGTTTAAAGCCTTTGACCAGCAATAACAAACATTGATCCCATTGCTTAGTTCTCTTTCAATATTTTCAATATTACATTTCTGAAATCATAATTAAAAATTTGCAATCATGAAAATATCTCATGACTTTTTAAAAATAGTAATAACTTTCTGAGTCACAAATGAACAAAATCTATGGCTGATTCATAAAAATAACTACAAATTTTTAACTCCTAACAATACTGTGGAAGAGAGAGCCTAAAGGGTCTTTTTTGTTTGTTTGTTTGTTTGTTTGTTTTGCTGATGTTTTTTGTTTTGTTTTGTTTTTCTTAAATACTTAGCAATGCACTCATATGAATGAATATCTCACGTGATTTATAAATTTATATGAGTGCATTGCTAAGCTTGTAAGAAAAATAAGGTTTATATGAAAGTGAATTAAGAGACTTTTTTTTGGTGCATTTGCTATTTATTTATTTAATTTTCTATTTGAAAGGTATCTGAAGAGTGACTAAACTTTAGCCCTGCTTGATAGTATTCCAGAGACTATCCTGTGGATGTTAACGGTTTGCCTAATGCCTATGTGACCAATTTGTGACCTAATAGGAAACTTGTTTATATGGGTATATGCCCTTATGACATCTACCATCCAGTTTATTCTGGCTAAAATATTCAGTCTTTAGGAAAGCATTGTCTGGGCATGTTGATCGGGTGTGATAGAGAAGGAAACTCCAACAAAAGGAGTGAAATATCAGAAGCAGTGCATTTTTTATAGATCTCAGAGAAAGGGCATCAGAGCTCTATGGGCCAATATGAAGGGGGTATTGTCTTATAGTCAAATGGTGGGTGGGAAGCCAGAAGAGAGTGCAAGAGACCCTAAATGGGACCTAAAGCCTTTACTAGGATTCTGGACATTACCCATGTAGAATTGCTTGCAAGAAGCTCTAATTGGTGGGTTAATAGTAAGTAGGTTTAAGTTCTGTGGTGTAATGGTAACTGAGGTGATCTCTCTGTTTTATCTGCACAGTCCTTGCTGGTGCTGGAGTTAATGTTGGCAAGTCAAGGAGGTTGTATCTAGCTGTCCCTTAGGGAGGTTTCAGGAAGCAGTTGTATAAGGTATATGCCTGCATCAGTCCAACTGGGGAACTCGGCGGAGGCAGAGAACTAGAAATATCATCAAGGATAACTAAGCTCTGCCTCTGGCTTGAAAAAATCCAGCTTATATTTTAAACATGAAGTTGAGGCAACATAAATTATAGGGATCCATTACAGAGATGAATGTCAATCTAAAACTAGACATTAGATATCCTGAGGACAAATATCCAAGAAGAATAGGTTGTTTTTAATTTTTATTTTTATTTTATTTTTTCTTTTTAGTTATACATGACAATAGACATGTATAACTAAATTTAATATAATTATATAAGCATGGAATATATCTTGTACTAATTAGGATCTCAGTCTTATAGATGTACATGATGGTGAGATTCACTGTGGTGTATTAATATATGTACACAGGAAAGTTATGTCAGATTCATCCCATTGTCATTCCTACTCTTATCCTGCCTTGCTTCCCTTCATACCCTTTTGTCTAATCCACTGAAATTCTATTCTTCCTCTTCCCCCCTTTAAAGTGGATTACATAAAAAAATAGAGTTTTATTTATGATGATCAAGATCACAGGGAAATGCCTATCAGATCTAATATCCACAAAACTCCAAGGCATTTGAAGAGGCTACAGGGAACAAGTGGAAGTCACCAATCAATCCATTAACCAAGCAGCCAACAAAACAAACACACACACTCTATCAATTTCTATCAGTGTATAGAATAGAATTTTTTGCTTGTGCTGCTAGCTTGGACTGAGAATCTTTAACTATTGACCTATTCTAGTATAAATCTTTTATTTGATTTTATATTAACTTTATGGTTATGAAAATTAGATTTTAAAATTTTATTAAATAATAATTATAAAATATTCAACAAAAGACTAAATATAAGAGTATACAGAGTTCACAAAAGATTTGTTGAACTAGAGGATAGATCAAAATAAATTGTCTACAATGCACATAGATATAAAAGGAGATGATGAATTTGAGGACAAGAAGTTTAAAAATGGAAGGAAGAAATGGGAGTTTAATAAACATTACACTTATCTACAGAAAGAGCAAAAGAGATATGTGAGGGAGGAAACCTTTGAAAGCATCAGTGATTGAAAATGTATAGACTTAATGAAAAATTGAGCTTACTCATAAAAGACACAAGCATACTCCAATGGAATAAATAGAACAAAAACATGAAACTGGAAAAGAGTGAAACCAGAAAGTAATAGACTAAGTTAGTGAAAAATAAAATTACAGCCAATCAATATGTGCACAAGTGTGTGCTTGAAGACAGAGCATAGTGGAAAAATACCTCCACTGTGTTGATGGAAGATAATTCTCAATTAAATATATACAGCAACAATAATATTTTTAAATGAATTCAAAATAAAGATAATTCCAGTTAAAAATTGAGATATTTTGAGATTTATTTTCAAAAGTTCTCTACTAGAGAACGTCCAAAAGCATATTTCAAGAAGTAACATAATTTTGAGAAAAAGTTTGAAATGAAATGAAACAATAATAATTATATTGGAAAATATAAAGAAATATTTATACTTACAATAATACATTTAATGCTAAATTTGAAAAACAGAATAAAGTTCAAATTAAAATATAAAGCAATTATATACTAAACATGGAGCAAAACACTGTATACTTTATATGTTATAGTTTCATGTCTTAATTAACAAATGGGCTTTTTTAATTAATCACTGAAACACAGCAGTGATAGAGTACATAAAAAAATAAGATACGATGTAAAACATTTTAAAAATAAATGGAAAAGAGGAAATGATGCAGGGAAGGAAAAGACATAGGAAGAAAATAAAACAAAGAAAGTACAATTCCCTAATATATATTCAAGGAATAGCAAAAGGTAGGAAACTAGTTTACAGTAAGCAACAAAACAAAATGATGACAATCTCAATGTACTTGCAAGAGCAACAAATATAATTGGACTGAAATACCCACTAGAAAAGAGAACTTGAGATTGTATAAAGAGCATGTTTACAGAAAATTTTAAATGAGTGTAAAATATATCAAAACAGAATTATGAACATGTTTCAAAAATGTGTCTACATATTAAAAAAATTAGGATCAAATAAATTATTATAGAAAAAATGAAGATATCGTATATTTTGTTGTCAGACAAATAAAGCAGGCCAAAACATACAGAAATAAGAGGTTTCCACAAGTATAAAATTTAATATTTGAGAAATGTTGAATTGTATGCTTGTGTGAGAGAAAGTTGGCCATTCTAAATTTAATATTCACATTAAAAAACTCAAATCAATTTACCGCTGACAACAAAACAAAATCAACCCATAAAATCTGTCGTAAAAGCTTATAAATGAAGGAAAATCAATTTTTAGGTGACATTTTTTGATGGTTAGTTTTATATGTTAACTAGTATGCACTACCAAATGATTTAATTGAACATTATCTAGGTGTTGGCAGTTTTCCTAGAAGCCAACTACAAAGTCAGCTTGCCTCAGTCTAGTTGCCAACAGACCTATGACAGTCCAGTAGGCCTCACCTCCTGGAGATTCTGTCACTTCCCACCACCATTGCACATGGGCCTCTGGGTGGAACTCTGAAAGAAAGAAGTAGAATATGTACCTTCCATCAAATTTAGGTTTCCAGGGTGGAAATAAACTGTGATGGAAAGTGGGAGGAAGCAGAGGAAGACAATTTAAATAGAGGAAGAGTGTGGAGTTAAAGCACTGTTAATTGACAGTTCTTTGCTGGAGAGTGGTCAGAAGGCTATTTACTGCCTGAGTATGACTGACAACTTTTGGAATCTACCAGAAAATCCATTCAGTAACAGAGAGAAACTACAAAGAAAGTTTAAAGGGAATAGAGGAGAATAAAAGCATTCTCTTCAGGGTCTCCTGAATCACAGAATCAATGTAGCTTTACCTGGAATTCTTACCTCTAAATTTCAAGGACATTTTACAAAAGAAGTCCTTCTGCTGCTGCTCCATGGTGCCTTCTTCCTGCCTTGGCCTCTTCTGCACTACTTTATCTTCCCTGGTGAGAGCAGTATTCTCTTCTCAAGCAATATTCTCTTCTTGCTCCTAATGGAGCAGCCCCCAAATTAAATTACCCCAAATTAAGGTAATAATAATAATAATAATAATAATAATATAAATATAAAATAAAATATTTCTGATATTATTCTCTAGCCCTATACAGAATCTTCTTACTTGGGCTTTGGAGGCCTTTTTATACTGACTCAAATTGATCTTTCTTAGGAGTTCACACCGATAATTTCCTCTATGTTATAGGCACACAATAACTATAAGATTCTTCAAAATGTTATGTAATTTTCTCTACCTGAAGGAAACCCATAGTGTAAGCAAAAATAACCAAAATGGTTTCAGCACCATTATGAAAGCACAAATAACCGGGATGGAAGCAGACCTCAAACAGATCAGAAAGCTTTCTTTTATTCAGCAGCGGAGTCAATCAATCAGGCATGGGAGGGCTCATTTCTGAGGTAGAAAAATGGTCCCAATTATAGAGGAAGTAAGGGTTTATATGAATTACACACTAGGAGATGATATAACCATTGAAGCCCTTAACAGAACATATCAGTTTGGGCATTCAGGAAATAGTTTGTGAGAATTTGAAATATGTTTTTACTGGGCAAGAATGGACAGTCCAGAGTTCAGTATTCACAGTGCTTATATCTTCCCTTCCAGGGTCTATTGTACTGTCACTGGGAAAGGATTTAATTGGGGGAAGGATCAATATTATCAATGTGTTGCCTTCTTTCTCCCTCCCTCTTCCCAGGCCATACCGTTTGGGGGTTGTCATTTCCATATCCTTCACATAGAATATATAGAATATAGACTTTCAAATAGACAATTGCTACTTACTAAATACCTAGTTAAGCTACTCTTGACATTAGACTTAATGTTTCTTCACTCTTTAAAGATGGATACAATGGGCAATTTTAAAGGTTTATTCAATGAGTTAAATGAAATAATAATATAATCAGGCTTGACACAGAGTATCTGTTCAATACCTTATATATTATTATTATTATTATTATTATTATTATTATTATTATATCACATCATATTATTGTTCAACTACTTTATTATACTTTATACATACATTTTTTTTTCTTCCTGGAATACTGGGTAAATTTTCACTATATCTTTTAGGCTTCAATTTCAGCTCTAGCATTATCTTCTCTTTACATTTTTTTTCATTGCTATTTATTAAATTCATATAGCTATTTCATCAAAATTGGAGAAAGAAATTTTATATCTTTTACTTAATAATGAAGTATTCAATAGCATGGGTAATCTATTATATTTATATTTTCATAATGTCTGGCACCATATACAGGCTCCATTACATCATCATAAATTGACATTGATTGGCAGATGCTCCAGTAGAATTCTAGAACGTGTACACTGTCCATCCTAGTGCAGTAATAGAATTCCTGTGCTTTTCTGGTGTCTCCCTCATGCTTCACACTGCAGCAGTTTCTATTAGACCACTTTTTTATGCCACTCATTGTTCCATTCCCCCCCCAGAATTTGCTTCTTTGTTCCTTTGCAAGAAAGCTCCTGGCGGGTGCAGTGGCACACACCTGCAATTGCAGCAGCTAGGGAGGCTGAGATAGGAGGATTGTGAAGTCAAAGCCAGTCTCAGCAACAACAAGACACTAAGTAACTCAGTGAGATCCTGTCTCTAAGTAAAATACAAAATAGGATTAGGGATGTGGCTTAGTGGTTGAGGGCTTCTGAGTTCAATCCCTGGCAAACACCCCCTCCCCCAAAAATGAAAAGAAAGCTCCTGGTGATTAGCAGCCCAAAGTGCATAACTTATCAATTCTATGGATTTAGGAATAGGTGAACATAAAGTCATAAGGATTCCTTAGAAGATAAAATAAAAAATTATTCATTTTCCGCTGCCATTCTCTCACTTGACCTTACCCTTGCATTCCTACTTCTCCGTTCCAATTCTCTTTAACCACCTCATTACAATTTTTTAATCTAATTTGTTATATATGATGGCAGAATGCACTACAATTCATATTCAACATATAGAGCACAATTTTTCATATCTCTGGTTGTACACAAACTAGAGTCATACATATACTTAGGGTAATGATGTCCATCTCATTCCACCGTCTTTCCTACACTTATGCCCCTTCCCTTCCCCTCCCTCCCTTTTGCCCTATCTAAGAGTTTATCTAATCCTCTCATGCTCCCCCCGAATCCCATTATGAAACAGCACCCTTATATCAGAGAAAAAATTCAGCATTTGTTTTTTGGGGATTGGCTAATTTCACTTAGCCTTATATTCTCCAACTCCATCCATTTACCTGAAAATGCCATGACTTATTCTCCTTTTTTAAATTAATTTTTATTTATATATTACAGCAAAATGCATTACAACTCATATTACACATAGAGAGCACATTTTCCGTATCTCTGGTTGTATACAAAGTATATTCATACCAATTAGTGTCTTCATATATGTATTTTGGATAATAATGGCCATCACATTCCACCATCATTTCATAGAAATGATTTTATTCTATTTTAATGCTAAATAGTATTCCATTTTGTATATATACCATATTTCTTTAGCCATTTATCAACTGATGGGCATCTAAATTGGTTCCACAGTTTAGCTATTGTGAATTGTGCTTCTATAAACATTGATGTGGCTCTGTCCCTTTAGTATGCTGTTTTTAAGTCCTTTGAATATAGACTGAGGAGATAGATAGCTGGGTCAAATGGTGGTTCTATTCCCAATTTTCTAAGGAATATCTATACTGCTTTCCATGTTGGCTGCAGCAGTTTGCAGTCCCACCAGTGTCCCATGAGTGTGCCTTTCCCCCCTCATGCTTGCCAACACTCATTATGATTTTTTTTTTTCATGAAATCTACTTCTATGGCATTCTACAAAACTTCAATTACTCATAAAATATCAATGTTCATAGCACATTGGTGTTAAGTTATTTAAACTGGAGAGGTAACTCTGTGGTAGAGCATGTGTTTAGTATGCATGAGGACCTAGGTCCAATCTCTAGAGCCACAAAAAAATCAAATGAAATAAATTATCAGGTCATTGGATTTAATGCCTGAGTTATGCAACTGTTTCAGTCATTCTGAAAGACAAGGAGGTAGAATAAGCAAATTGTCCAGAGGATTTGATGTTTTATTTTACTTTTTCTTGTTTGGTCTGAACTTCAAATTCAGAGGGAAAAGTTAGGCAAGGTTTTCTCTTTACAGCAGAATGACTGTAGAATAATACTGCAGAAAGGCTGTACTAATCTGTTTTCATTAAGTGAAGTTCCTTTTATGCTCATCTTTCTACCAACACTTAATGTTCAGCTATTTCTATGAGACTGAGTAAATTAGTATGTGTAATTAATGTAGAATTATATTCTACATAAACAATGTTGTTATGAAATTTTATATGTATAATTAGCATTTTTGCTTTTACACAATATAATGTTAAGCCTCTCTTTTGCCAGTTAGCTCTAAGGGTTTTTCTGTTCTTTATTTTACCTATGTGCCCTTAGCCCATTTTTTGCCATGGAAGTTACTGTCTTTTTTGTTTTTAATGCAGTATTCCTGATTATCTTCTTTCATATGTTCATTCAATTTCCCAATCTGCATATTAAGAATGATGATAATGTCCTTTTGTAAAGATAAATTACTAATTTTTACATAATTAGATTAATGCAATTTTTTCAAGGTTTGTGCTTTAGATGTTTTGTTTAAAATATCGCCTGTATGCAAATTTAAGAAGATAGTTTTCTACATTTTTATCTCAATAATAGTTCTGTATTTTACAAATCATCTTGAAATCCACATAGATTTCACTTCTTAATTTGTAACTCTATAGCTTGGGCAATTTCCCCAACACCATGTTCAGCCACTTACTCTTTCACCATCTGTTTATATTACAACCTCAATTGTATATTTAGTTCCCACACATACATTTATCTTTTCCTGAGCCCTTGTTGGTCCTCTATTAGATTACTCAACTTCTTACTTTATTAATACTATAATGTACCAAAATATGAAGTAAAAAGTTTATGGAATAAGTAAGGATCAAGAATATTTGCCAGTTTTCAACACAGTATAGAGATCCTATAAATTGGACAATAGATCAGACTTTTTTTCTAGAATGGGCAAGGGATCTCAAGAATTCACAATAGGAAAAAATATGTCCATAATTATACAGGAGCCTATATATGGACAATAACTGGAGAGATTTTAATCAGATTACTGATAAGAAAGAAGAGAAAGATTAGCTTTTTAGAGATGTCTTTAGTTTATTAATTTAGCATATAAATATTTATAAATAATATACAAAGAATATGTAGTTGGGGACTTCAATACTTACGTTATTCCCCAAACTTAGTATGACCTCTTAGTTTGATATAAATCATGCAATATTGAAGTAATTTATCACAAAATTTAAAGTCCTATATTAAAAATGTTATTCACAATATCTCTAATTTGTGCTGTTATCTTATTTTTTAAATATACATTTATGTAATTTCTAATTTTTCCATAAATATTATCTTTATAAGCAGAAATAATTATTACATTTTTAAAATACTTTTAGTTGTAGATGGACACAATACTTTTATTTTGTTCATTTATTTTTTTTTATGTGGTGCTTGGGATTGAGCCCAGTACCTCATATATGCTAGGCAAATGCTCCACCACTGAGCCACAAACCCAGTCCCAAAATAAATATTACATTTTAAATGATAGTCAGATACAATTTTTTTCACCCTTACTTGTGAAACACCATCATGTCAGAGAGAGTCCTGCTGGGGCACTACTGTATGTGACCTACAGAGGCTCTGGGGAGCCTCTGAAATGTCAGCAGAAGTTATGATTGCCTGCAGATTGCTTTGACCTTTTGTGATAATATTACAAATAAAAATAAATAAATAAATAAATGTGTCTCACTCTGAGTGCTTTCAAAGAACAATTTCCCTTTTTTCAGAATTACTTTTTCTCTTGTCCTTTTTAAACCTTTATTTCCCCTAGATGTATACTTTCTCTCTGCATTTGGGATCCCCAACATCAGCTTACTCTGGCCTGGTTCCAAAACTTGGCTGATAGTGAATTGAACTGCTATAAACATTGATGTGCAGGTTATCACTATAGTATGCTGATTTTAGTTCTTGAAGGCCCATCACTTCCTTTCTTCTCCTTCTTCATCTCCAAGGGCTACCAGGTCATTCAAACAACAATTTCTTATTCTAAAACTAATGTGCTCTCAACCGCTCTCTTTGCTTATGTATATATCCCAGCTCTTTTTTTTTTTTTTTAATGTTTTCTGGTGGTGACTTCTCTGACTGCGCATATGTTGGACCTTTTGCAATACTTCACCTCATCATTCACAGGGAGACCTATTCTTTCTTATAGGATTATATCCATCACCATGAAAAAGCAGCTGTCTTTCCTCATTTCTGTATATTCTCAGATTGATTTTCTACTCTTGTGTATGAGTTGGAGGTGGTCCTTCCTGTTTGCCTGAGTGCAATTAACATTTAAGCATAATTGACATTTCGAGTATTCTCTGTCTCTTATGTATGTTCTTCTCATAGGTGTTGAATGGCTTTGTGTGCTCCAATTTTTTAGCTATGTAATTTTAAAAGATTTATATAGAGAGATGAAATATTTTGGCTTTCAGTTTCTTGTGGGAATCTCAAATTTTCCTAAGTTTTTCTATACTTAATATCAGAAAATGAGATCATTTTCTTGTCAAAGGAACATTTTGTAGTATAAATTATATACATAGTGCCATAATGGGGCTACCTTTTATACATGTATTTAACAAAGATATATAAAATACCTAAAATTGTTCTTAGTGTTTCTATACCAAACATTTGCAGGACATGATTTCCAAATGCAAATTTACCTTTTTAAATATGACTGTGTTGGGGCTGGGTTGTAGCTCGGCTGTAGAGTGCTCGCATAGCACATGAGAGGCCCTGGGTTTGATCCTCAGCACCACATAAAAAATAAATAAATAAATTAAAGGCATTGTGTCCAACTACACCTAAAAACAAATAAATATCTTTTAAAAATATGACTGTGTTAGTTTTCTGAAACCATAAAATATGCCTGAGATAATTAATTTAGGAAAAAAAAATTGATTTTAGCTCACAATTTTGGAGCTTTCCATTCATGACTGATTTACCTTTTGCTTTGGGCCTCTGGTGGCACATTATGGCAAAGTAAGTGGTGTAACAAAACTGCACACCTAATGATTAGGAATCAAACAAGACAAAAAGGCCAAGACCAGCGACCAACTTATCTTTGAGTGCATGCCTCCAGTGACCTGAATACATACCACTTAAGAGGCTTGTCCAAAAGATCCACTACTTCCCAATAGTACCAAGATGGGGCCAACATTTTAACACATGGGCCTTTGAGGAAGCTAGCACATATTTGTAAATTATAGCTATCACATTATTAAAAATTATATATAAAAAACCCAAAAATCTTTCATTAAAATCTTATAACTTAGAAAAACAATCAGTGCTCTAATATTGATATGAAAAGTGTTACAAAGCACCTATTGCAGGAGTTCTTGAATTTCATTATATATAGAAAGTCAAGCAAATGAGAACACTATGAATTTATTTATTTATTATTTATTTGCCAAACCTGAATAAATTCTGAAGTAGCACATCATTGGATTGAACTCCAAGTTTCTTTATTTCTTATAAGTAAAGATCATTATAACATCACAGGTTATTGAGAAATAATGTCTTATGCCTTTTATATTATTTTGTTCCTTTTGTCCTTAGAGATTGCATTAATTATGCAAATCACAATTCAGAATTACTAAATATATTAGTACTAGATTTACATAGCATTTATCCATTCCTCTAGGATGTACACTCTGAGAAGGGTTGTATCTGTTTTGTTCTGCATGATTTTCTTAGTACCCAGAATAATTTTTTTGTGTGTGTATTATAACCAGCTTATCAATACTTAATAAAAATACAAATGATTGAAAATGATAAAAATAACTGAATCAAACTCTTGATAATCACATGCAGGTTACTAAATAAATATTTATCAAATAAAATTTTATGAAATATCGAGTTACTTTTATCTATCTTAATGCATATTTTTTATGCCATCCATTCCAGGCAATTAAATTGTTAAGACTTCCAACAAGTGAGTAGTAGCATAAGGAGCATAAGCATGTACAAACAGTTATTTTAGGTAGTTTTTAGGAATAATCTAAAGTCTTCATTTTAACTGTGGAGAAACTGATGATCATAAATATTAAGACATTCCCTCCCTGACAGAGCCCATTATCTGCTCCACTCAAGGTCAATGAGGACTGAGGCCCAGAGCTCTTCCCTTGACAACTTAATGCTCTTCTAAAGGTTGCTTACTTTTGAACAAAATAAGGTTAGCCAACACATTCAGGATTTTCCCCTAGTTTAAATTATGCTATTGAAATTAATATTCAAAAATCATGGCCCCATTCAATAACTTTTTAATATGTTTCCTTTATTACTGCATGTGGTTTCCCTCTTGTTCCATATTCAATGGATATTTAATAGCCTTTCCATGTAATTCTTTTACAATAACATTTACTTCCAACAAACAAATATGGATTAGCTCTATCTTGGAGATTCAAAAAATGAAGCTAATTACTTTATGCATTGTGAATTATTGTAATTTAGTGTAAAAATATAAATCTGCCACATCCAGTTCTGATCATTTACTATATTTAGACATGGTACTGACTGCTTTAGAAACATCACTCCATTTATTCCACAATGCATCTTTGCAGTGAATATATAACCATCTCCAGGATATAGATGAGGTCATTGAAATTCAAGCAGCACTTCCATTGAGATTCTGCAATCCAGCATTTGTATTTTCATTTATTGCAGAACTTGTAAATTGTCCCTCTAAAAGTTATATTAGGCAAATCAAAACACAATTGGCACAGAGGCAAGTATTAAACTTTTGGTAACAGAGTAAGCCCTATCTTCCCTTTCTTTATTCTCTGTTTACTGAGAACCTTGTGGCTGGAACTCTCCCGAGCTCTTATTTCCTACTGTTGACTGGAGGATGGACTGGGCATTTAAATCTTGAGGAATGTCTTTCTTGTACTGTTAGTTTCATCTCTTTAAGCCTCCTGTGCCTAAGAATAGGTCCATTAAGAAAACCTTAGAAATGGTCGCTGTCTTTGATTTAGAGTTCATTGTCCTTTGCTTTTCTTCTGATATTAGTTGTAAAGTCATCTCACTCAATTCTAGGTTCTGCAAACAGCAAAACAAATAAAACAAGATCTTTCATTATCTAGTTCCATTGCATAAGTCTTCTATATGGAAAATGCTCAGGTCACAACACAGTTTAATTATTTAGCCAATGTCAATTTTTAGTGAAATAATTAATATTTCCTGTCTACATTTATAGCACTTTAAGTAACATGAGCATCTGTGTTCTCCTGGTTTCATAAAATTAGTCAGTTTATAATCTTCCTTCTCATTTAGGAATATATGTATTTATGTTTGGTATCAGGGATTGAACTCAGGGGCACTCAAACACTGAGCCACATCCCTCGTCCTTTCTTGTATTTTATTTAGAGACAGGGTCACACTGAGTTGCTTAGTGCTTCACTTTTGCTGAGGATGGCTTTGAACTCACTATCCTCCTGCTTCAGCCTCCCAAGCCACTAGGATTACAGGTGTGTGCCACAGTGCCTGGCTTAAAAAATATATACATGTTTTTGAATTAGTTGTTTTTCTTGAGGGCTTCAAAACATAGAAGAATTTTATTTCAATGCTGATTTACCCAGACCTCCAAAGCATCAGTTCCCTGAGCTTTACTAATTAATATTTCTTGTCTACTAAATCTGGTCCCCCTTTCTCCAAGCCTGACCAATGAACACTAGTAATATACATGCATCCTCAATATGGCACTGATACTCACAAGTGTTTGTAACAGCTAATATTTTATTATAATCAGTCTTGTGAAAACTTTGCTTAGATCTTCTGAGCTTTCAAATATTGGTACAGACCAACTAACAATTGTGAAAATGAAGAAGGAACATGGCAGCCTGATTGTAGTTACTGTCCAGCATCTTTTATAGATGCAAGTGCCTATCAGATTTTCTGGAATGAATACAAGAACTCCAATAGATGGGAATGTCTTTTTGTGTACAAATATTTCAGTCCCATAAAAGATAATATACCATGTCCCCAGGGATCAAAGATGAGAAACATTATGTCAGTTACTTTATATTTTGTTGAAGTCAGACACCAGAAATCCAAGTTCCCCTTACATTGTGGCTCTCTTTCATTTTAATTATATGATGCCTTTAATACCAAATACCTAAGAACACATCATTTCCATTTAAAGAAGGGAAATTAAATTCCATTTACACAATACCTACAGTTTTCACACAGGATCATGCTACCCAACCTTCAGGACAATAAATGATGTGTGTATTGGGGAAGGAGTGTTAGAAAGTCCTGGTGTGGGGGATTTCCATTCAAAGAGAAGCAGGTAGAAAAGATCAGAGGAACCTTGAAATCAAGATAGAAAGTAACAAAGAGAATTTGAGTGGTTAATGTGTAGAAAATAGAATATGAATGAATATGAGGTTTTATGTGTACGCATCCAAGTAATACAAAGTTATAATTTTCTCTGACAACTGTCTTAATTCTGTTCTATAACTTTGGGAATATGTAATACGTCTGGTTTATATTAGAATACAGAAAGCTCAAAGCAACCCAGTTTTCACTTGTCTAATGAACCAAACAGTGACAAAAATTCAGGATAGTCTGTAAAATCACAACCTTCTTCAAACTTCTAGAGAGTTAAGGGCAGAACAACACACTATGGGAAGATAGAACAGGGAAACATGCACATAAGTAGTTCACTACCTGAAGTAGGCATGGGAGGACAGAGGAGTTAATGAAAAGCATTTCATGAGATTTTGAGTGACTTACTTAAGATCAAGTGTGGGAAGACGTGAGAGAATAGAAATCCTGGGCCCTGAAGACAGGGGAATTCACAACTTCTCACAGAATTTTCTCTACCTGCCTCTCAAGAAGGAATGGAGGTACAGTGTGACATTTACAGCAAAATCCCCATTGAAGTGGAAGTGTGAAGGAAAGAATAGTAATCCTCATGGGAAACACCAATTTCCACTGTGGTCCTTCACACCTATATACCCCCTGGTCCAAAAAGAAAATGCTGACTGCGGAAGCATTGAAAACTGTTCTTCCCAGTAAAAAAAATCCATTGCAGCTGTAGTAAGGCAAAGGAGAGAAAGATAAAAAGAAAAAGAAATAGGGAGGAAGGGAAGGAGGGAGGGAGAGCAGAGCATCAAGGTTATTATACATCCCTTTGTGTCCAGAATCTGCTGAGAACAGGGCTGTGCACCTGCCTAGGAGTGTGGAGAACCAACACATTTCCTGGAGAGTAATGGTTTTTTTCTATCTCTGGTTTTTATTGTTTTGGACAAGAATTTCATAGCAAACTTCTGAACATTTCTCCCTGGTATAACTGGCAATATTTCATCTAACTATTCAAGATATAATAATATGTAGAAAATTCAAAGCATTTGTAATGCATACAAGTCAATGGATTTGGAATAAGCAAATAACTTTTATTGTTGATCGTTGGGAAAGGCATTTTTGAGGAAAATGGAACTCAATGTCATACTTAAGAGAAGAACTATTAGATATGAGAATTGGGCCAGTAACTTTCACTGAATTTTCAGTCAGGGATATAAAAAGAGTGTGTACAAATTATGGGTAGATCAATTTGGCTCAAGAATACTTACACTTCAGTAGAGATGAGAGGTGTTTAACATTAGTTTACATTCATATTAGGAATGGTCTCAATCAAGTTCAATGGGTTTATATAATAAGGGAAATATGTGAAATGTACCTTTTGAGTAATAGAAAAGTTCCAGTGACCTCTAGAGTGACTAGGGCAGAAGGAGTTAGAATATCAGGATTTTCATAAAATACCACAAATTCTATAAGGGTTAATTGAATCTTGGACTAATGCAGTGGCATAGAAATGCAAGGAGGTTCCCTATGTAAGATGATCCATTAGGCATTAATACATAAACCTAATAGACTGAAAAATAAATTTTGGTCCTTCCATAAAATAGTAATATATTTGAAAAATAGTCTTTAATATATAGTCCTATTGTTCTTCTTTGAAATTATAGTTAGGAAGATTTCTGCAGTCTATGTCTTGATATCTAAAAACTACAATCTTGACTTAAATTCCCAGTCCAAATTATACAATACAATATGTTTAACATGAAGTTTACCATAAACAAGATAATTATAGGCCATTTCATTGGATCTTATTAGAAAATATGTTTATTCAAATTCTTACTTTAATACTGTTGATTATGTCTGCAGTGAGGGTACCAGGGATTGAATTTAGGGGCACTCAACCACTGAGCCACATCCCCAGCCCTATTTTGTATTTTATTTAGAGATAGGGTCTTGCTGAATTGTTTAGTGTCTCGCTTTTGCTGAGGCTGGCTTTAAACTCAAGATCCTATGTTAACATTATTAGCATAAAAAATTGAGATTGAAGTTGATATAATAAAAGGTGATAAAACAATAATTAAAATAAATAATAAAAATGTGATAATAATAAAATGTGACTCAAATAATGTCATCTACATAAGCATATCAATCAGAAGAGACTGTTAAGATTCTACGACAAAAGATAAAATAGTGGGGAGACAAAATTAAGCAGTCCTGAAGAACAAAAAGTTAGTATCTATCCACATCTCTGGGACTAGAGCCATCTCTTGAAAGACTGCAAAGGAACATTGCAAAGATAACAGATTCCCCAAATATAAGATAGATATATGAGACATATATTTCATATTATACAATATATAGATATATACATAGATAATAATAGATACAAATTGAAATTGGACATATATATAAAGATGGAATTAGCTAATGAGGTTAGGAAGCTTGAAACCCCATAAGCTGTCTGCAAAATAGAAGACCAGGAAAGCAGTTGTACAATTCAAATGATTCCAGTCATATGAGACTGGGAATGAGAAAAAAAAAAAAAAAAGAAGAAGAGGGGTGTGCTATTGTAAGTGTCAGAGTATCAAAGTTTAAGAATGAGGAACACTTATATCCAAAGACAGGTGAAGCTGGATGCCTCAGTTCATGAAGGGAGTTCATATTCATTCTTCCTCTCATTTTTTTTTGTTCTATTCTGGCCATGAGTAGAGTGAATGGTGTGATCTTCTTGATGAGGCAATTTTCTTCACTTAGTCTACCAATACAATTCTTATCTCTCCCAGAAATGTTCTCATAGACACACTGAGAAAAGATGGTTTCCAGCTATCTGGTCATCCCGTAGCCCTATCAAGTTGATATATAAAATTAACCATTGAACTAGCCAATAGAACCAGGAATAAGCATTCAGGACAGAAATTTCTGTTTTCTCCTTGGCTTTTAAGTTGGAATCACACTTAATCACTGCAGAGATGAGTTTATGACCAGCAAGTGAGATAAGAGGGAAGAAAAATTATGCCAAATGGTTTCCAGCTCCCAAACTATGAGCAATGGCTCCCTTTTCTCAAGTTGACCATCTACAATACTTAAGAGTCTTACCATAAATAATATATTTTTGTGAAACTTAAAACGAGATTAATGTAACAAATTTGAAATAAGGACATGATGCTTCTATAAACTCTATGAAGCATTACAAATAATCTTGCACATCAATCTGGTAACTGTCTCCTTTATGAGTTGTATTTTACCTACTGAACTCTGACATCATCTAGGAATACTTAATCTACATTATGAATCCTGTAGAAGTTCCTTTTATGTAGCAGGGTTTGCTCATAGTTTAATAGAAAAATAATGATTTATAAAATTAATAAACTATGTACATCATTAAATTAAATAGTATTTTGATTAGATTATTTGACCATGAATCCAACTGAAAATTAATGAATTTGGTTAACTGTGAAATGATTCTCTATTTGCAGTGTACTCCCTCCAATTAAGCCATTTATTTACTTCCACTTTTTAATGTCTTCTACGTTCCAAGTACTAAGAATAGAATTGGGAAATAAATTAGATATGCTTCCTGCTACAACTAGGATTTTAACTTACTGGAAAGGAAATATTAATTAAAATAAATAATGTTCTCTGGAATATTTCAGTATGCGACATGCTAAGAAGAAAAAGTATGACAGTAACAAGAAGGTCATGTAGGAAAAATAATCTTATATTTAGTCTTCCATGAGAGAATAAGTCATCTTTTAAGTGGATGTGATGTTCTAGTCATTGTTGCCTACTATGCTAGTTCTCAGTTTGCTTTCAGCTTGACCAGCCAAAACAGGCCATTTTCATCAGCAACACTAAGTTTCCAGGCAAAATTCTATTTTTAGAAGGATATAGTATGAGTGAACCAATATATATTTCTTTCAAAAATCCACATAAAAATCTATTTATATCTCAAAAAAGTTATTGTGACAATAACAAAATATTTGGAAAAAATAAGTATTAAATATCACAGGTTTTGATGTTAAATGAAGTGTATCATTAGAGGGGGATGTATATTGTTTTATATTATCTTAAAGATATGGAAAAACATAAGCAGTTAGTTGTCAGAGGTTAGGCATGGGGGTAGGGAGTAGGGGAGTGTGATCATAAAAGAAAGGATGAGATAATTTTTTGTGGTTATTCAATAGTTCTGCATCTTGGTTTTGGTGTGTGTGGAAGCTTAAATTGCTTTGTATTCTCACCAACTTAGTATCTCCATATTAACATTAGAAATTTGGGTGAATGCATCATGGTATCTCTTTATGGCTTTAATTTGTCTTATCCTAATGACTAATAATGTAGAGCATATTTTTTGTCTGCTTACTGGTCATTTATAGAATACTTTGTGAAGTATGTACTCTTTAGCTAATTGGTTGTTTTCCTAAGAGTTCTTACAGGAATCCAATGTCAAATATAGGTATTGCAAATATTTTCTCCTAGTGTGTGACTGGTCTTTTCATTTTCTTAACTGTGTGGCTTGAGTAGCATAACTTTTAAATATGGCAACCAGAATTCTAAGATGTCCTCAAGATCACCACTCATTAGTGTACAAGATTGTATACTCACCTCCGTGGGTCACTGAATAGGACCATATAGTCTCTCCCTCCACTGTGTTGTGTTATTTAGAACTGTTATAACAGGCACCTATTGCCTTTCAAGATCTACGTCAGCTATACTCTTAGAAGTCTGTATGGCTAGAATGTGAAAATGGCTGTCAAATCCAACTAAAAATCAGGGGTAAAAAATAAATGAATAAATGAGAGGAAGGAAAGAAGGAAGGAAGAAGGAAGGGAGGAGGCAGGGAGGAAAGAAGGAAGGAAGGAAGGAAGGAAGGAAGGAAGGAAGGAAGGAAGGAAGGAAGGAAGGAAGGAAGGAAGGAAGGAAATCTTAGGAACTGCAAAACCCAATTTTAGCCAACAACCTAAATAAGCTTGGAAAAGGACACAGAGCCTCAGATAAGATAGAACAACGTTCAATTTTACTAGGTAGAAACTGAGTGGAGGATTGAGTGAAGCTGTGCTGGATTTCCTGGTCCCTTCAAAGTGTGGGACAAAAGGCATATATTAATATATTTCAGTATAATTGCAGAATTTGTTAGGCAGCAATAGAAAAGCAACACAATTTCCCTGCATCCTCTACTAGACTACCCATCCTGAATTCTAAAGAAATATCACCAATATATAAGAAAATAAAATGTGCATCTTGAATTAGTAATTTTGTAAATAGCAATGTGAAACACATGTCTAGGGTTTGCATAAATAGACAATGAGAACTGAATTATAATCAGTGATAATTTGGTCCTGAATACTGCAATCTAGGTAATAAGAATTTTCCAACATGATGCTTTCAACTTACTTTCTTAGCAGCAACCTATCTAGTTTCAACTATTTTCCATGTGCTGTGTGGTTTTTACCACTTTACAATTCAACTCAAAATGGTCTAATTCAAGCAGAGAATAACGAAATCAGCACTACCTATTCTTTTGAAATTCCTACGCAAATTTAGATGACAGGTGTAGAAATTGCATGACTAATTCAGAGGATATGAGATTGAAAAACTATATACTGGTTGGCACATAAGATATTCCCATCTCATTCAATTCAGAGAGCATAGCCCTTAGAATTACCTTTTATTAGCAAAATGTTTGAGAACTGATATAAATTTGAATGAGTGGCAAAGCAATTTGTCATAGATCAAAATGTCTTTCCTCATTTCCTACTCGAGCATTTAAAACCTTCTTGAATGTTTATGTTCATTAATTTCATTCCATGGGCATCCTATAGCATTACAAAGAACTGGGAAACAAAGTATCTGATAAGTACTTTAAAAGTCTGCCGACTGTAAATTGAACTCTCTGTATAAATAAGCTGAAAGGAAATAAATATTTATACTAGCAAACCTGGAAAATACAGATAAACAAAATAAAATGACAGCAGTAATTCCAGAACTCAGTTTTAAACATTTTTAGAAATATAAACTATATGGATATATGGGTTAAACATTGAAAAATAAAGACCTTCCTTATTTATTAAAAACAAACCATAATGAGGTATTTAATCAAACAATACCATTTACAATGGTATCTAAAAAAATACTTAAGTATTTTCTAGTAATACTTCAGAATAAACAACCAAGCAAATAAAAGATTTGCATAATGAAAACTAAAAAAAATATTGATGAATGAAACTAAAGAAGCAGAAATAAATGGAAAGATACCTTGTGTTTATGGATTCAGTGACTTGATACTGTTAAACTGTCTATACTACAAAAAATATACAGATTTATTATAAAACTTATCAATATTCCAGTAGCATTCTGCTACTGTCTGAATTTTCTTGCTCCTCTAAAATGCACATACTGAAACCCTATCCTCTAAGATAATAATGTAATTATTTGTTGGGGGTGATAAGATCATGAGAAAAGAGCATCAGTATTGAATTAGTACCCTTCTAAAGGAGATCCTGAAGAGCTAGCAAGTCCCTTCTGCATTGACATTATAGTGAGAAGATGGTTGGTTATAAGGAGTGGGGTTTTCACGATAGTCTGTTTTATTATAGAAGCTTAAAGGAACTAAGGCTAGTATGTATAACAATAGATGAAATAGTCTTGACATTCATATGGAACCACCAAAACTTTGAAAAGCCATAGAAATCGTGGCCTCATATTCCTGATTTTACATATAACATAAACTCTAATAAACAAAGTAGTATGACACTGGCATGAAATCAAACATAGAGTCCAGTAGAATGAAATAGAAGGCCAAGAAATAAATTCACAGATTAATATTAAGTAAATCTTCCACAAATCTGCAAGGGAACATAGTGTGGAAAGGACAGTCCCCTTCAACAAATGATACTGAGAAAACTAGTGTTGTGATTTTTCAGATTTGTTTTTGAGATCTCTCTCTGGAGAGTGGCTATTAATTCCATACCAGTCCTGATGTGGCTTCAGAGGATTTGGCTATGGATGCTTCCAGTGTTCCTTTCATGTGATACTGCTTTATCCTGAATGAGGACTGATGCCTAAGTGTTCAACCATTACCAGGTGTTTATAGGAAAATTGTTCGTACTGGCAGACATACTGCAATTTACTCCAGCCAAGATTTTCAGTCACTAGGAGAGTCCTGACCAGGAGAAACTGTTCACTTGAGTTTGTTGGTCAGATGAGACACAGAGGGAACAAATAAACAAAAAGATGAATTGTCAGAAGCAGTGTGTTAGAGAACACAGAAAGAAGGCAGCACACTCAGAGGGCCAATGGGAAGCAGGAACTGTCTATGAAACCCATAATCAACCTTCAGGTGGTGAGTAGGAGAGGAAGCAAGGGATCCTTGGGCTAAAGTCTTTATTGGGGTGCAGGATATTATTATAAAGTAGTTTTCCTAATTGGAATACTAATTTGGTGGTTTAGAGCAGCATGACTGAGAAGTGGTCACTGTGCAACATGAGGGCCGATCATGTGGGGCCTCTGGCCAGTGGGCTGAGTAACATAAGTTATACCCAGGAGTCTGGTAAGGAGGTGGTTACTAACAGTTGGTTGTGCATGGCAGATGTTTGAATTAATAACACTCAGGAACTTGGAAGAAGCAAAGAACTAGAAATCATGTTAAGGGTGACTAAGTTCTGGCTGTGGTGTGAGAAAGTCCAACTTATATTCAAAACAGATACTGGGGCAGTATGTAATTTGAAGAACTCATTATAACCACATGCTAAAAAAGGGAAGTAAACATCCATCTTATACCATACACAAAAGTTAACCCAAAATGGATTAGCAATTTTAACTTGAGACCTGAAACTATAAAACTTTTGATCATCCAGATCAAAGTTTTGTGATGGTGGACTTTACAATTATTTGTTGAATATGGCACTATGAACTTAAGTAATAAAACAAAAGTTAATAAGTAGAACTATATAAAAACTTCTGCCACTGTAAAGAGAAAAAATCAACAAAGTGAGAAACAACCTATAGAATAGATGAAATACCAGCAACAGATATTTCATAAGAGGAACCATTCTGTATGGTTTTCAAATACACATATGGAATCCCTAACTGAGTATCAAAACCAACAAATAACCCAACTATAAAATGGGCAAGAAACTTGAATAGACATTGCTCCAATTAAGACCTACAAATGACTAATAATTATACAAAATATGAGCTATATCAATGATCATCAGGGTTATGCAAATCAAATTCATATCTATTAAGATGGCTATTATCAAAAAGATGAACAATAAGTGTTTAGAAGGAAATGGGTAAATTGAAATCTTTGGACACTACTGATATGAACATGAAATGATGTCACTGCTCTGGAAAATACCACAGACATTCCTCAAAAAATTAAAAAATGGAATTACTGTGTGATTCAGCAATCCCCACTCTGGTCCTTTATTCTAAAGAACTGAAATTTGGATATAGGAAGATATATGCACTCACGTATTTACTGTAGCATTTTTCATAATAGCCAATATATAGAAACAACATAAATAACATTAGAGAAACAACATAAATGTACATTGATAGATTGAATAGGTGACAACAAACATAGCATATACATACAATGAAATATGACTTGGCCTAAAAAAACAGGAAGGCAATTCTACCAAAGTCGACAGCATGAAGGAGCCTGGAGATCACTATGCTAACAAAATTACTATGTTCTCCAAGATAAACAGTGCATTATTTCGTTGATATGAAGTATCTTAGAAAATATGATGTTGTTTACATTTGTATATCTTTGATTTATGTAATATTGAACTTTTTAATGTAATATAACCATTGTTAATTTCTGTTGATATTTAATAAAAAAAACTTTGATTAAAGTATTTTGAAACATTTTACTTCTTTTTAAGAGATGTTAATTATTAAATATGTTAGAATATTTTCTAAATATTTTACCTGTGTGGTTAAGTGCACATGCATCTCTCTGTGTGTGATTTGACATTTGGAGTTTTAAATATTCATGTAATCAAAGGCAATTGACCAAATACTTCCTGATTTTTCTCTTTGGTCTCAGACTTTAGAAAATTTTTTCTCATCACAAAGTATATAAAAATATAGCATGTGTAGAAAAGTAATTGGCAATGAGAAACCATTGAAAGATTCCCATTTATCTCTTAACCAGTAAATCCTGTCAGCAAACATTTGCCAGAGATTTTGTTGAGAATTAGACTTACCTCATCGTCCCTAAGAATGGAAAATGGGTTACAAACTCACTTTTAATCCTTTTCTTTAATTAACTTGAAATTGAATCTTTTGAAGTAACAAACTAGGAGCTTTTTTATGCACATATATATTTTATATATTTTTTTTGTTTAGAGGAAGGTTGGATTGGGAATACCCTCTATGATTAAGCTTCTCTAAGTTTTATGGAAAGGCAAATATTCTGATTTTCTGTTTATTTTTAATGTATGTTTTTTTAAATATACAATTTGGATTATTGGTAAGTTTTGGGGAGGGAATATTAACACAATGCCATATGACTATGGTTATGTTCTAAATCAAAGAGCTGTTAAGAAGACATTCTCTGCCCTCATCACTGCCGTATCCACAGCAGAGCAGAGGATCTGAAAGTTACATAGAATTAGGTTTGTCTGATACTCATAAAAGAACCCAGGTCTTCTGAAAGATCCACGGGCTCTGGGATCATTATTGAATTTAAAACATTGTTTAGGGGCTGAGGTTGTGGATCAGTGGTAGAGTGCTTGACTAGCACATGTGAGGCACTGGGTTTGATTCTCAGAACAAAAAAAAAAAAATTAATTAATTAAATAAATAAAGGTATTGTGTTCATCTACAACTAAAATTTTTTTCAAAAAATAAAAAAATATGTATTTTAACAGTATTAGTATAAAAATAAAATTGATACATTATACTAAATATAAATAACTATAAAAATAGAATAAAGAGGTAAATCCATCATGAGCCTACCACCGAAAGACACCCATTTTTGTCATTGGCCAATTTTTTTTAGAAGACACGTGAGACAAATTCTCAGGTAATGTGTTTAAAAGGATCTTGCTATAAACATTTTTACTATAATCATCATTTTCATTAAAATTATTTCTCTTTAATTCAAATTGTATAATTAAATAGAAAACATTATTTTAAAGACTTTTCTGTTAAGTTAAACACTATAAACAGGATTCCCAGTATAGACTTCTTTGGTTAATACCTTTCCCAAGTTTTACCAGAATTTCTCTGGTTGTTAAACCAGTTTCCAAATTATGAAAGGTGCTCTAGAAATATTTTTAGAAGAAATGATCAATGTATAGAAGTTTGTGAGGAATCATATTTGAGAATGAAGTATTAGATTTCTGGTTAGCTTTTATCCAAGTTTAGAAGCATGAAGCCACCAATTTTAAAAATACTACATCAAACTTTAATAGGTTTCCATGAAATCCAGATATCATTAAACTGCATAAAGAGGCCTAACCCCTGTAGTAATATGGAAAATAAATGGATGATCCGATTGATACAAATTTACACCTGTATTGTGGAGTGCATAGATGACTTGGAAACTGTTGATGGAATAGATAAAATGGGAGTTTCCATTCCTTAAAGCAATAAATGATTCTGCTTTTAATTAGAAATTACATATAATAAAAAATCAGTTTACAAATCAAACACCATTATTTACTATGAGGCCCCAGTTATACCAGGTAAAAAAATGAACTTTTAATTTGAAAGAAAAATAGTAGAACATTTATATTGTAAGTTAGAAAATTCTTCCTTACTCAATTAAAATTTGAAATTAAAGATAACAGGAAATAACCACCTCAGCCATGCAGATATAATTAGCAGGGCCATTTGTCACTGCTTCTATGACGTTCACAAAATTTAAATAGGCTCAGAATCTCAAAAACCTGAATTAAATGTGAGGTATATGATACATTTGGAAAAAAAATCAAGTTTAAAGTTAATTTTCTTCTGCATAAATCAATTCTGATTGTTCTTACATTCACTGGCTCTCAATTGTCCTCCTTGCTTCTGTAGAAATTAGTCTCTAGCAAAAAGGAGTCAATCATTCAATTGCTACTTATGGACATGAAGAGTGCTTGAATAAGAGTGCTCTGGGTAAGTTGCATTTTGGATGTTCTGGTCCTCAGATTAACATAGAAATCACATCACTCACATATGTGATTCAATCTTCATTTGTGGTAACTTCTTTTTTCTCAAAGTTTTCAGGTATTCTCTTTATTCAGGCAGAATCTCATGCTTTGCTGATCTGAATTCTTAATGCAAATTAAACTGACATCAGCAGCAGGCTTAGATCTCATCACTCATGTAGAGCAGGGTTCAAAATGGAAGATCCTTTGATGAAGCATATGACTTTTGTAAGCCTCCTCATCTTTTCATCTCAGTCATTTTTATTTATTTAATAAATGTGTGTATGTGTGTACTTGTATATATGTATATATGTGTGTATATATATATATATATATATATATATATATATATGTGTGTGTATGTGTATATATATATATGTGTGTTTTGCCATCAGGTCTCTGATTTTTAAAACAGTTTTAAAATTATGAAAGGTGCTCTAGAAATATTTTTAGAAGAAATGATAATGTTTAGAAGTTTGTGAGGAATCATATCTGAGAATAAATGGCTAGATTGCTGGTTAGCTCTTATCCAAGTTTAGACACATACAGCCATCAATTGTGAAGACACACACACAGACACACACACACACATACACACACACACATATATATACACACACACATATATGCATATATACATATATAAACTCATATATATGAGTATATATATATATATAATATATATATATAGAAAGAGAGAGAGAGACTCAAGTATGAGTTTAGGACCACTGTAGATTCTGGAGAGAGAAGAGTGAACTGAATGCATAAAAACATAATAACACCTTATTAAACATGCAAGATGATGCAACTTCTATCCATGAGGGAAAAAGAGAAAAAGCTAGAAATTGCTACCAAAGTGTGGGTGTTGGCAAAGTAAGAAGGGCTATAGGGAAGAATCTGCTGAGGAGAAGACAGACTTGAAGAGGATAAAGGATCCATGAAGAAGAGTCCAAGTGCAAGAAGTACAAGTGCAAGTTCAAACTGTCTAAGCTGGGAGAAATCAGCAAAAGGCCTATGGGTTGGTGCAGCAATAATGGGCGAGTACCAGAAGTGACTGGAGATGTGCCTAGAAGAAAAAGGGTGCAGGACACTGTGGGGCCTTTATAATATAGTAATGAGCCACATAATAATGATCCTGTCAACAACAGATTGTTTATGTGGTGATGATACCATAAAATTTTAATGGAACTGAAAAATTCCTATTTCCCCATGATGTCATAGCCAACAAAATGGCAGAGCACATGTATTGTGAGGTGCTGGTATAAAAGATTACTGCACTGCCGTCACATTACAATTTTGTACTGTATGTTGTACCTGATAATAAATGACTATGTTTCTGGTTTATGCATTATCATTATTTTAGAATATAATCCTTTTCTTAATAAAAACAGTGTACAGTAAAACATATGTTTATTAGTCAATGTGACTTACATATAATATATAAGTCAATGTGACTGAGCCTATTTTTCTCTCTGAAAAGATTTTTATGCCTTAAAAAAGGCATGCTTTCAAAGGGGACATGTAACCAACCAACAGATATTTTCTATCTTTATTTTCATATATTCTGAACTTTTGTGGCTAATGGCATTCACCAGCTGACTGTACAAAAGTGAGTGACTATGTGGAGATTTCAAATTTTCTATAATATTTCTTGCATTCACCTTAATGAATAATGATGGAGGTAATAACATGTGTAATTAGGATTTATCAAGGCTATACTTTTCTTTGAACATGTAAGGGAAACCACTTCTCAATTTCTTCTACCAGTAAATATCACTATCAATATGCTTGGCATCTTGAAAGATGTAATAACATCTGCTGCTAAGAATTTTGGCTAGTAATTAAAAATTAGTAAAAAGCAAAACAACTAAAAATTATTCATAAATTACCTATGGACTATGTGACATATTTTACCTTGGACTTATAGAATTAAAGAAAGGATTGTCTTTTGCTGAGTTTGTGACCTAATTCACAGAACACTAATCATTTTGCAAAGTTGATTACAATTAGTGTGAACCACAGATTTAATGCTGCCTAAAAACCACAAGGGGAAGCTATGTTGTGGAACAACGGAAGACATTTTAAAGTAGGATATATATGACATGCCTGAATAAAAATTAAAATTTGGAGAGAAACAGATAACATAATAAAATCAATCCACCTTCAATAAAAGAAAGAAAGAAAATTGTGGCTTTTCTTCTTTGCAATCTCTCCTGATGTCAGATTATTTCTTCTTCTTCTTCTTTTTCATGTTAAAGGCCTCATTTTTAATAATGTGGTACCCTACAGGAAGTGTTACGCTGATGGTTAAGGCATTAATTTATTTTCTTTGCTATGTATTTCCAGAAGGGTAAAGCAGAGGGTAAACCTTCAAGAAGGTAAACTAGGAATAATCCTCTCTGGGTTTCCAGGGAGGGTCCTTTCTTCTTAGCTATAAGATTCCATCAAACCATAGGACTCTATGTCATCTACTTCAGAATGAAATTCTCCATAGGAAGTTTCAACATGCTTTTAATGTGGACTGTAAAGAAAGCATCTTTCCTGATGTATTCTTGTCCTTCTGGGTTCTACACTGGTCTTTTGGATCTAGGCATTCTATATCTTACTTTCCTCTCTGAGAATGGCTGCAAGATTTCATCAAGTGGAAATTTGATTGCTCTCTTTCTCCTTATGGTAGCCTTTCCTTTCAGAAACAGTTTAATTATTTTGGACTGTTTTTACTGCTGCTTTCTCCAAATTTTAACCTCATTCCTTTTAATTAAAAGAATTTTGTTAAAGTTTCCTCCAGTTACTTCCCAGATTTTTTTTCAAAGAAAAATAAATTTCAAGTTATCCTACCATACCTCATTAAATCCACTCCAGTCTGCAATTCTTCTACAGAAATCTCTTAGTCTCTGAAAGACAGCTTTCACAGTTTTCAGCACCACACACAACTTTTCTCTATGTAATTTCTCAAGTTTTTCCAAGGGAAGAATACATGTAGAGTTATGTATCTGTGGTATATTGTTTTTGAACATAAATCCTGACATTTTAAATAGGAAAGCAGGCACAAATGAAATTGTGAGGAAAAAAAATAGGTCCTTCAATAGTATCAGTATGTCATTAAATACAAGGAGAGGAAACACATTTAATTCAAACACACAGCAAATATTTATTGAAAATTGCCTCACAATTGGTTATTGTTCAGGTATCAGAAATTCATAAGGAACACCATGCAATTTCTGTATTCAATCTCTAATATGACTAGAAGGGAAAAAGAAATACTATTTTTTTTCTATATTGTGGCTAAATAAATGATATATATTAAGGCATATTTCCTATGTGGGTATGGAGAGAATGTTAAATTTAGTTTGTGAAACTAGCAAATATATTGTCAGAACACTTGTATTGGTTCCTTTGTCCATATTTTTAAGCAAGGCCAAAGGGAAGCCTCTAAAACCATCCTCCCACAGTCATGAAATAATGGACTTGGGGAACTGGTAGGCATGAATGCTATTATTTCCTAACTCAGATTAACAAAACTTTAGGTATACGATGTATGGTCAACCATCTAGCTAACACTTTCTTTTCAACTGTTGCCATCACATGGACAAACTCTATCAATGACGTTTGATTTCCCAAAAGAACTAGGTAGAAGTAACAAGTGAACTGGAAGTCTTAGAAAGACATATGTCTTCATAGGTTGGAAATTTTTTTGAGAAAGTTTCAATTGTTTTCTTTTCTCCTCCCCATATTTCTTATTTGTGCATTATAATTATACATAATGGTGAGATTTAATGATACCCATTCATATATGCACATAATATAACAATATAATATCCCCCAGTATTTCCTGTTTCCCTTTTTTCCTGCATCTCCTTGGTCTCTTTTCTGTACTCTGCTGGGCTCTCTTCAATATTCATGAGACACTCCCCATCTTTCTTTTTCTTTTTCCTCTCTAGCTTCCACATATGAGAGAAAACATACAACTCTTGAGTTTCTAGTTAGGTTTATTTTGTTTAACCTAATGTTAGCAAGTTCCAACAATTTTCCCTCAAGTGACATAATTTTGAAAACACAAAATATTCTACTGTGTATATATACCACATTTTCTTTGTCCATAGATATAGCAAGTGATGGCTATAAAGGAGATAAAAAATAAATACAAGAAAAAAAATAAGTAAAGAGAGAGAGGAGGAGGAGTGAACAAGAGAATTTGGCTCTTAGAGGGAAAATAAAGGAGAGAGAGAGAGAGAGAGAGAGAGAGAGAGAGAGAGAGAGAGAGAGAGAGAAATAAGAGAAACAAACAAAAACACAATAAACTAAAATCCTAATCCTCAAAGACAGATACCAAACACTAAAAAAATACTAAAAATGAGAAAAAAGGAAAAAAAAAGTGTGTATGTATATCTATATCTTTACCTACATCTAGCTACATCATCTCCACAAAACAATCAGCAAAACAAGAACACTGAAAAACAAAATATTAATGAAGATGAAAAAATTGTCTTTCCTTATCATAACTGTAGACAAGAATGGCTGTTCATGGCCTGTGCCTGTTCTTCCCATTTTAAAGGCTAGGGACTCTTAAACTGTTCCTCTTGTTGTGTTGCTTACTGCCCTGCCAGCTGGAGTGGCTTAAAACTCAAATTGGTTAACATAGTTGTCAGTTTTCCTTCCCATCTTATAAGATATTACAGAATGAGAAATACTGTCCACAGGAATTTTGTCTACACAGATCAGATCAATGCATTCCCAGGGTGGGGCTACTACAGAGTTGCAAATAGAGGATTCAGGTGGCTAGAACTTAGCTCTAATCAAGTCCTTGGGGCTTTGTTGGGTGCTATCACTCTAAAGAGATTAGCTCAACACAGTTTTAGGGCTGGGAAGATGCCCATCTCTGGTGAGAATCTGGATCTCGGAGGCCTCCTGAGAATTGTACTTATATGGTTAGGGGAGCCAGCCCTCCACAAGTCTCTCACATTTTGCCATCCACAAATACAGTCTTAGGCTCATCCCTCCAGTGTAATCATGCTCACCTGTTCAGTTTGCCGACCCTCTTCAGGTAGTGTGAGCTACCAGAATCAAAAGGAAAGCGAGTTGTTCTCCCCTTGGTGTCTCTGACATGAATCTCCTTGGGGACAATATTCTCTGTGCCTTTTTCAAACACACTCTGCTAGGGTCACATTAGGCCACATGGTAGGTCCTTTCTGGGATAGTAAGGCAATATCTGCTCTGATCTCCCAGGCTCCCCTCCCACAGCACCAAGTTGCCGCTTGGCCTCTTCAAAGTAGCTCTTGCCTCATTTCCACTTGCCAGTTGAGAAACACAGAGCAGTTTTCAAACAAAAGCTCATTCTGCAGCCTCTGGTTCAGCTCAGTTCAGACTGCTTTTCTGTTCTAAGCATTTTTCGAAGCCAAATTTTATTGTGTTTCTCTTTCCGTTTTTGTTACCCCTCCCCTCTGCAGTGAAGTGGCGCTGCTATGGCTGACTGCCTTGCAACTGGCTGGATTCCAGTGTACTCTTTTTTTTTTTTTTTTTTGTCTTTTGCTCAATGCAACTGGATTTCTGGGTCTCTATGAGTCTCTGAGTGTCTGATATTGAATTTTAGTGAGCTCCTTCTTTCACCCACCTTGCTGAAAAGCAGTAGTCCTTCTGCTTGAATCTCTAAATTCAAGCAGCCTTCCTCTAATCTGCCATCTTGAATCCTGTATTACTAAAAATTTTAATAGATCAGAAAATTATGGTAGGAATTGCCCTCCAAAGTAAATGACATATCACTGCATTCCCATTTCTGAGATGGGAACCCCATGTTTGATAGGCTTCTTGGAGATAAGGCAACAGTAAATATTATATACCTGTGAATGATGTAAAGTCCATTTGTAATGTGATCCCAAAATTTCTAGCTTTGAATGACACTCAGAGCAGAAAAACACTCGTCTGAAAATTTAGGCTATAGCACAAGTCCACCTTCCTCTTGGGCCATATAACCTAGCAGATTTTAAAATATCAATGTACCTGTGATGGGAAAATGTAATTTAGAGTGTATAGTAATCCCAGTACATAAATTCCATGTCATAGACCTTCAGTTCTCTCTGTGAAAATTCATATAACTTTCAAAAAAAATAGCTGCTAACATGCTGGAAGTAACCATGCTCATTGCTGCATGGTTGTAATTTGGGCCCACATGCTCCTATTTTAGAAAATGAAAATTCTCTTTGACCTAGGTTTGTTGAAGAGATTTCCTGTTTTATGCATTTTTGTTTTTTGTCTTTTTATTCTCTTTTGATTTTCTTGATATCATAACACTCTAAACATATATCTGAGAAGATGTTAAAAAACATTATGTCTTTCCTGGAAAATTCACAACTGTCACTAACATGTCTCTCTCAGAAGGCTTATTTTAAAGTTTGAAGATTTAACAGTTAATGTTAAATCTTGAATAAAATTAAAGCATATTTTGATAATTATTCTCCCAGCTTAGGCATCCTGAAATATGCCTCATAAGATATGCCTTATATTATGATATAAAATGTATGTTTTTACTGTATTGGGAACATATATTTGAATGGTTCATTTTTGTATGCCTCCAATACTAAATAAAATTATTTAATATCTTAGTTTATAAAGTAATATTGAAGTAATGTACAAATTGAGAAAACATGGAAGGAAAGAAAGGAAGTAGAATGGAAGGGAAAAAACTATAAAGGAAGGAAAGATAAATACATTTTTCAATCATATACAATCTACAATGTGGAATTTTACCTAATTAATAAAATTAAGTAGATACTATTTTAGACACATCTAATAATTCATTCTATTAAATTAATCTATTCTGTCCATATTACTGCTTAGCTGTAACAACTCTTCAAACTTTATATTAAACTTTAAAAAAATTATATCTGTGGGTAATTCTGAAGCATAATTTAGTTTTATTTTCATTAAAGAGCTAATTCTCTACTTTTATTTCTTTCAATCATGCACTACAATAATCTCCTTATTGGGCTGGGGATGTAGCTCAAGTGGTAACACGCTCGCCTGGCATGCGTGCGGCTCTGGGTTTGATCCTCAGCACCACATAAAAATAAAATAAAGATGTAATGTCCACCAAAAACTGAAAAATAAATATTTAAAAAATCTCTCTCTCTCTTTAAAAAAATAATCTCCTTATTATTCTGTTTACAAATGTTGGTATTCTTGCAATCTATTTTTGGCCAGGACTCCAAGTTACATATCCATGCATTATATTTATCATATGACTTAATTATGGCATCCTAAGATGACCTAACCTGGTTGAGGTCTTATTAAAGTACAGTTCCTTTCAATTTTTTAAAAAAAATATTTCATCATTTCAGGTAAATAACATATATAACATAATTAAACTGCAGAATACTTGCTAAATAATATGTATGTTTTTCCCAGAGAATAAAGTCATCCATTCAGTGTACAAATACTATAATTCACAACACCACCCATTAGCAATTTAGGAAGCATTTTGTAAAACACTGTTTTCCTAAATATAGTATATTAACTTTGAGACACATTTCATAAATATAACTACAAAGTTTAAAATAGTTTGTAAATCCTATATTATGAAATAAGATTTTGAAAAGATTGCTTAGATCTTATGTGGCATATACTGCTGCATTACTGCTTGATATAATCCAGTAATAATGATGTTGATTATTGAAACAGCTATTGAGAATCTGGAGTATAGCTCATGGCTACAACATAAGCTCAAATTATGCAAGGCCATAGGTTGTTTGTACTCTTTCTCCATCTCTCATTTTCTCTGTCAATTTATCCATCCATCCACCCACACCATGGAAACCATTGTTACTTTTATTTTCTAGTGATTAAGGATAAATTACAAATGTGCTCAATTTCCTTTGACTTCTAAACTAAGCTTGGACTAGAGTTCATACTCCAAGATTTTTTTTTTTTCTAGTTGAAGATGCTTTTATTATGTGTTAGTCAGTTTTTCAGCAGTTATATCCAGATAACTGACAAGCACAACTTAGATGAAGAAAAGCTTATTTTGGCTCAGTTGCAATGATTCAATCCAGGGATAGCTAATTGCATTGCTCTGGGATCCCCATGAAGCAGAATATCATGGTGGAATGGCATAGTACAGGAAAGCTGCAAAGCTCAAGGTAGCAGGAAAGGAGATGGAGAAGGGAGGGTGGGGAAGGAACAAGATATCCCCAAGAGCTTACTCCCAGTGACCTAGTATCTCCTGTCATGTCTCACCTACCTATGGTTACCACCCAGAAATACATTTAAATTATCAATCAAATGGATCAACCTGCTGATTAGATTATGGTTCTCATAATTTGATAATTTTATCTCTCTAAATATTCTTACATTGTTTATCACATGAACTTTTAGTGTACCTCATATCCAAACCAATACTATTAGAAACAAAATCTGTTAAATAAAATATGCCTCAATTACAAACTTGATTCAATAAAATGTATATTTTCTCACTTTATTGTTCAAATGATATAAAAAGTCATGGGTAAATTTCTGCTCTGAGTTATGATTTAGAGACTTGGGTTTTGTCTAAATTATGTCTCTACCTTACAGAGCTCACTGCTCAGCCAGAGAAAAGGGTACAGAAAGATACTCACACATAGGGTTTGCTGACCAAATGTGGATGGTGCTACATCACTTATGCACATATTGCATTATACACAACATTATCACATGCCCTCACATAAAGAAGTCCATGGAATATATTCTAGGTGAACTTCAGAAAAAAGTAACACATTCATTGGGGAGCATTGCTATCTCTGCCACAATGTTGGGGCACTTGTTTCTTGAAACGGTAGCCATGACCATTTCTTTAAAATGCCTATTATTTTACATTGTAATAACCTGTTTTTAGTATGGATTAATTGTGGGTTTACGGAGAATGGAGAGACTTCTCTTGCATCTGACAACCAGATTCTTCATTAATACCTTGCATTAAGGTAACACGTTTTTCATGATTATTAAACTAGCATACTTATATTCTTTTAAATGAAATCTATATTTGAAATCTTTACTTTTCACACAGTGGCATTACAGTATCACATTCAAGATACTATATTATATTTAGTCTGATGACTAATTGTCTAATAATGTTTTTGCCTTCTGTTTTTGATTACCATGCCAGTTTGTGGAATACTGCTCAGGAGATATTTTGTAGAATGTCCCCAAATTGTGATTAGATCAATATTATAGATGTTGGGAATTTACAGCACAGACCTAAGTTGCCATAAAGGGAACAACTATCAACTTATGACTATTGATTTTTATATTCATCCCTTGGCAAAGATATTGTGTGTCATATTTCTCCACTTGAAAACAGGCCCCCCCATCTCCATACAGTGTCCCTTAGAATGAAATCATCATGAATATGTCACAATTGGAGATCAAGAAAAAAAATTTTAAGTAACAATGGATCATGAAAAATATAAGAGGTGAAATAAAAAAATTAAATCCTTAAATCAAAGAAAAACAGTGATACAAAATGTCAAAATCTCTATGAAAGTGGTGCTGAATGGAAAGTGTAAAGCATTAAATTTCTACTTTAAAAATATAAAAAGTAAATAGATACATAAATAAAAAAGCCGAATGATCCCAATGGAAAACATAATCCTACAACCCAAGGCTCTAGAAAAGCAGAAAAAAACTAATTCCAAAACCAGTAAAAGACAGGAAATAATTAAGATCAGAGCTGACATTAAGGAAATAGAAAAAGGTTTTAAAAAATACAAAGTATCATTGCAGAGATAAGTTGGTTTTTTAAAAATATAAACCAGATTTTGAACTCCTAGTCAAACTAACCAAAAGAACAAGAGAAAACTTCCTAATAAATATAATTGAGATGAAAAGGAAGATAAAACCACAGACAATTTTAAAATTCAGAGGATCGTTAGGGAATATTTTGAAAAGTTCTATTCCAATAATTTGGAAAACCTAGAAAATACTGAGAGATATACAGATGCATATGAACTACACATATTGAATCAAGGATATAGAAATCAAAACACACCAACATCAGTCAGAGGGATTGAAGCAGTAATAAAAAGACCTTCTTCAAAGAGAATCCCAGGAACAGATGAATTCTCAGCCAAGTTCTACCAGTCCTTCAAGGAAGAAATAACACCAATCCTTAAATTATTCCTTACAATAGAAAGTGACAGAACATTTTTAAATTAATTCTATGAAACTACCATCACTCTGATACCACAGTCAGATGAAAGACACATCAAGGAAGGCAAAGTACAGTCCAAACCATTGTGAAAAAGGATGCAAAAATCCTAAATAATATATTCCAATCTGCATTCAAAATCACATTGAGAGAATTGTAAACCATGATCAAATTGGATTCAACCCAGGGTGCAAGGTTGGTTCAATATATGTAAATCAATAAATGTAACTTCACATAAAAAAATCACATAACCATTTCCACTAATGCAGAAAAAAATTCAACACCAATTTATGTAAACACTGAAGAAAATAAAAAAGAAGGAACATAACTCAACATCACAAAGGCTGTATATGATGAATCCAAAATGAATATCATACTGAATAGAAAAAAAATGATGGCATTTCTTTTAAAATTATGAACAAAATGAGGATGTCCCTACTCACAACTTATGTTCAATGCAATTATTGAAACTCTAGTGAGCAATCAGTAATCAGAAGGAAAATAAGATACAAATAGAAAAGGAAATCAAAGTATTTGCTGATGATATGAGTCTATATATAGAGGACTCAAAACCTCATCCAGAAGCTTTGTAGATGTGATAAATTAATTCAGCAAAGTATCAGGATACAGAGATTAAAATACAAAACTCAATAGATTTCTTAATTCTCAAAAATAAATCTGCTAACAAGTAAATTATGAAAACTAGTTTATTCATAATAGCCCTTAAAATACTTAGGAATAAAGCTAACTAAGAAAGTGAAATATCTCTAGAATGAAAATTATATAACACTCAGGGGGAAAAAAATTGAACACAAACTTAAAAGATGGAAAGACTTACCATGTTTTAAGAGTATATAGAGTAAATATAATCCAAAAAGCTTCATGACCAAAAGACAGTTACATATTCAATGTAATTCCCATCAAAATTCCAATTTCTTTCTTCCCCAAAAAAACTAGATAAAACATTTATAAACTTTATATGGAAGAACAAAAAAGACCCAAAATAACCAAAACAATCCTGAGCAGCAAGAGTGACACTAGAGGCACCACAATACACGATTTTAAATTATACTATAGAGCTACAGTAACAAAAACTGCATGATGTTGGCATAAAATCAGATATGAAGACCAATGGAATGGGCTAGAAGACAAATCAACAGAAACACAATTTTCTGATCCCTGATAAAGGTCCCCAAAGCATCTTTCTACATTGGAGAAAAGATAATCTTTTAAAAATGTTGCTGGGAAAGTGGATACTCATATACAGAAAAGCAAAAGTATGGCCTAACGTCTTTCTCTGCACAAAAATCAACTGAAAGTGGATCAAAGACATAGAAATTGTACCAGAAAAAGTTAAACTTATACAAGAAAACAATTGGAACAATACTACAACACACACACGTGGAGGGACTGACTGAATAAAATTCCTAAAGCTAAACAAATACAAGCAAAATCAGCAAGTGGATTGACATTAATTTAAAAAGTTTCTGCATAGCAAAGGAAACAAGAATGTGAGGAGAGAGTGTAAAGAATGGGAGAAAATATTTGCCAGGTGCTCTTCTGACAGAGGATGAATAACAAGAATATATTACAAACTAAAAAAAGCTTAACACCAAAAGGAAGAAAAAAGCCACTAATAACCCACTCAGTAAATGGGCAAAAGTTCTAAAGAGACATCCCTCTAAAGAAAATATAAAAATGACTAACAAATGTATAAAAAATTGCTCAACATTTTTAGCAATCGGGGGATGCCAATCAAAACTACACTGAGATTTCATCTCACACCAGTTAGAATGATAATTGTCAAGAATACAAATAATAATAATCACTGGCAAGAATGTGAGGGAGAAAGTATACTTACATTGTTGGTGGGACTTTAAATTAGTATAACCAACTTTGAAATCAGTGTGGCAATTTCTCAAAACCTAGGAGTGGAACCACTATATTACTCAGCTATCCCATTCCTTGGTATCTATTCAAAAGAACTAAAATCAATATACTGTGGTGATAACAATATTTGGGATAAGCATACCAATGTTATAAACATACCAATACTTAGAGCAGGACAATCTATACTAGTCAAGTTATTGAACAAGCCAACTTACTCATCAATATACAAATGGATAAAGAAACTGTGGTATACATACACAATGGAGTGCATTTTAAAAAGGCACCTTGTAAAAATGCAAAGAAGAATAATAGATTATAAGAAGGGGATTTAGGTAGAGGAAAAGGTATTTAAAAGGAGAAAAATGGGGTAATGATGTGGACAAAATTATGTTGTATGCATGCATAAATATAATAATGTGTTTCGATTTTATATACAACTATAATGTATCAACTATAGATAAGTAAATAAGTAGATGGAAGACAAATAGAGTAGGAGAAAGGATCAATGGGAGGTACCAGGGAAAGAAAGAGGAAGGATTTGAAATTGAAATGGAGTGAACTATGTCATATGCATTTATGAATATGTCAAAATGAACCCCACCATTGTTATAAGTATAATGAAGTAATAAATATTAAAACCAATTATGTATTACTCCCTTCATGATTCAAATAATATGAGTAGAGGTGTCTGGATTTCTGCCTCCAATATGTGTTATTTTATTGTTGTTGTTGTTTGTTTTTGTCATAAGTAATTATGATGAAGTGGTATCTCTGTGGTTATGACTCACATTTCATTAATGATCACTTTTTGTGACTTTTCACATGCTTGCTGACAATTTATTTATATTTTAGAGAAATGCCTATTCAAGTTATTGACCCAGTTTTAATCAGCTTGTTCATTCTTGTTGCATTTCAATGATTTGAAAATTGCTCCTTCCATTTTGTAGGTAGCCTTTTCACTCCGTTGATTAGATTCCATGAACACACAGAAGTTTTAAATTTTTATTTAGTCTGTTTTATGCTTTCTTATTTTTTAACTCGTCTTTTGGTGTCATGTTAGTGAAAATATTTTTAAATCCAATGTCATTAAGTTTTTCTTCCAATGTTTTCTTCCAATAAATGTGTATTTTATGTTTTATGTTAAGGTCTTTGACCCATTTTGAGTTTATTTGTGCACATGTCTATGACAAGAGTCCAGCTTCATTCTTTAATAACTGTATATCCTATTTGATCAACATCAATTATTGAAAAGAAGCTTCCTACCCACTAAATATCTTCACAAATTTATTAAAAAACATTTGACCATATATGAGAGAATTTATTTCTGTGGTTTAATACAGGGATATCTTTTCTATTATACAGTCCTAAGTGTCTTTTTACTCTAATATTAAATTATTTTGGCTACTGTGACATTGTAATAATACATGTTAAAATCAGGAAATGTGAAAATCTCACTTTGTAGACCTTTTTTTTCGGGGGGAGAGCTCAGGTTTACTGTTGATTTAAACCAGTGGCAATTTACCACTGATCTACATCCCAAGTCCTTTAGTTGTTGTTATTTTATTCTCTTAGTTGCTTAGGCCATGCCAGTTGCCAAGAGGCTGGCCTTGAACTTGTCATCTTCCAGTCTCAGCATCCCAAGGCACTGAGATCACAGCAATGTACCGCTAAGCCCTGTAAATTTATAGAAATTTTTCAAGATTACTTTTGCTATTTAGGGTGCCTTGAGATTATGAATTTTAGGAAGCATTTTTATATTTCCTTAAAAAGTTTTAATATTGATTTCATTAAATTAGATGACTTTTGATAGCATGAATATCTTAACCATAATAAATCTTCCAATCTATGAACATGAGATATCTTTTGATTTATTTGTGTATACTTGAAATTCTTACAGCAATATTTTAGATTTGACAATATAAAGTCTTTGCCTCTTTAGTTAAGTGTATTCCCAAGTATTTTATTTTTTTGTTGTCACTATAAATAAAATTGCCTTATTAATTTCTTTTAGAATTGTTCGTTTTTAGTAGATAGGAACAAAATGGAATTTTGAGTATAGTTTTATTTCCTGAAAATTTGTGGATGTGTTTATCACTAAAATAATATTTTTATGAGTGTGAAACATTCCTACACTTACCCCCATTTATCTTTATTGCAAATCCTGTGGAAGGAGTTTTTGTATTTTCATTCCCACAATTTATATATATATATATATTAGTTATTGATGGACCTTTATTTTATATATTTGTTTATATGTGATGCTGAGAATCAAACCCAGTGCCTCACACATGCTAGGCAAGGGCTGTACCACTAAGTCACAACCCCATTCACTCCCACATTTTTGTGGTCTCTTCTTGATATCATGGGTTATGGGTGACAAATTCTGCTTCCTCACTTGTTGAAGTTTGAACAATTAGAGGAGCACACTGAGGCAAGCATATAAAGAAGGGTTATTTAAAAAGGGGTAACATAGACTTCTCCTGGGAGGAAGAAGGGGGCCATAGTTGGTATACTGGTATCCCAAGAAGCAAGGTGTTCTGCCCTTTTTATATGTCCTAGGCTTCCTTTTTTCTCCTTCCTTCTTCTCCTTAACTTTCTACTTCCTATGAATAGGCCTAGGAAATGCTTGGTGGGATGGCCAAAATGTGGGAAACAGGTGGGCTGAAGGGGAAGGGCAGGATGATGCAGTCCAGGAAACAATAATTAACAACCTTATAACTCCCTGTAAGGAGGGGCAATTCCTGGGACAGGTTACCTTAGCAACAGGTTGGAGTAGGGGCAGGTTTTTGATAAGAGTGGAGGAAGGGCTATGAAGAAATTAACATTTCAATCCCTCAGGGGACAGTCTCCAACTTTCTGGACTCCAAATTGGCCTCCTTGATTTGACCTGACTTTGATTTACCTATCTATACTGACTGTCTGTCAAATTCAGGCTTCGTTTTTATTATGAGATCTTCTTCTGTTTTTCCAATTGTATGTTAATGTCATTTTGAAACACAAATGCTTTTACTTCAACTTTTCCAATTTGGATGGCCTTCACTACTTTTGCTTGCCTAAATGTTTTGGCTAGGCTTTTATTTTGTGTGAAATACAAGTGATACATATAGATACCCATCTCTTGTTCTCCTTTTAGAAAGTTTTAAGTCATCATTATTGATTATTATGGGTGCTTAACATGTCACAAAATGGTCTTTATTATATAGATATGGTTTCACATATTAGCAGTCTTTTTAAATTTTTTTCTTTTAAAAATCTTGAAAATTCTAAAGTGCTTTTGTCTGATCAAATATATGTTTGTGTGTGGCCCTTTTTTTAAACAGAGTGTTGCTCATTTTGTTAATGATTGGTTCATTTTCATGTGATGAAGAACCTTGCATTCTGTGACAAATCCCACTTAGTAATACAGCATAATCCTATTAGTGATCTTTTGAATTTTGTTTTCTAAAGTCTTGTTGAATATTTTTCCATGAGTATTCATTTGGTACCGTCTTCATTTATACTACAAAGTTTTTGTTTTCTAGAGCCTTAAAAATTCAACACATTCATTAATTTTATTAGTATTTTATCTCTTCTAAAAAGCAAAAGTTGTGAAATTTATCACAATTTTACCCAAATCTCAACCCTGCGGATTTTATAACCAATTGATTCAAAAAATTCAAAATCTATGGATTAATATTCAAGGTAATGCAATTTTGCTACTATACTCCTAATCAAGTTAACTCCAAATACTCATTCTATCCTAAACCTACACTCACTCCTGTATTTGTTTATTTCAGTGTCTCCTAGAAATACTTTGCAGAGTTCTCTCCTCATTCTTTTGCTTATGACTTTTTCTGGGTGTGTGATCTCCACCTCGTTTCCCATAAAGTACATGACAAAGGAAATTTTGCTGTTTATTTATGCAGATTGATATATGATATATATCATCATTCAAAATGTAAACTGCCTTATAATCTTTAAAAGTTAAGTCTGAACAATTAAAACTAGATATATACATATATACCCAGGTGTCTAATATGGTAAATCAATTGAGAACAAGTGATACATGAGCCCCCTGAAGAGCAAATAACACCTGATTCAAGGAAGCATTGATTTCTCCTAGGCAGGAATACTTTGTATTCTCTCACTACAGTGGGTTTTGCCAGGGATTAAAAACTCATAACATGGCTATTCAATCAATTTCAATATAATTTTTAATTTTGATTAATTAAGATGTTGCTTTTTTCATAACTTTTTTCTTTTCTGTCTTTTGCAATTAAAAAAAAACATTTAATCTTTTTTTATTATAAAAGAGCACTTCAATAATTTAGAATGCTATTATAAGTGTCTTAAGTTACTACTTTCCAAACTAAACACATTCATTTATCTTTCTGACATGATTTATAGACTCTTCAATTCCTGGTCACTAGTTTCTTGATGTACTATAATTATGTTCATCTGGTGTAATAAAATACTATGGACCTTTGTGATGACGTGATTAAATGAAGAAATATATCAAGTTCATGAATAAGAAAACTTAATATTCTAAAAGTGTCAAATTCAACTACATTTATGTAAAAGTTAAATAAAATTATAATCTCAATATAAGTTTTTAAAATTGATATGAAAGAATAAAATAATGGCTTAAGCACAAACAATGACAGTTTAAAAAAGAATGAATGCATAAAACCTAACATTATGAAAATCTTATAATTAAAATAGTTTTTTATATCTCAGAAATAGACAACTTGTTTAATTTTATGTGTTAACATACATAACCTTATGTATATTCATACATATTAGTATGATTAATAGGTATTTTAAATCTGTTCCAAAAGAAATATTCTTTTATACATAGTGTTAGAACACTGATTGCTTATTTGAAAAATAAACAGAATTTTATTCAAAGCTCATCCCATTCAGATAAATACATTTCAAGGTGTATAAAATCCTAAATATAAAAAGGAAACTATTCTAGAAAAGTAATTATGGAAGGTCAGTCCTTCAACTGTGTCCTTCGCCTTCTGCCTTCTCAAGTTTTCATGGATTTTGTTACTGCAATTAAACTCTCTTTTCCTGATGGATTATTATCTCCATTATAAAAATACATCTCAGATCATACATATTTAATGCCCTCCCTTGAGTCTTCACTTCCTCTATTACCTCCTTATTCTTTTCTCCCACTTAAAGCATAATATATTTCATGGTTTTCTATATACATGCTTCCAATTCCTCAGCATCCATTTCTCTTCAATTCATTTCAATCATATTTCTTCCCATATTCTGCTTTGAATCTGTTTTCCAGATATAGGTCATTACAATCCTGTAGCTTGCCAAACACCTTGCTCAGGACTCTGTCCTGATTGTAATCAGTTCCTCACCACATCTGTCAGGGGTGACCACTCTCCCCTTGATCACTCCTGTCTCTGTTTCTCATAACTCCAAATTCACCTAGTTTTACTTTGAATTACTATCTTGACCTCCTTCTTCAAAACATTAACCTTAACTTTTTCTTTGTTTCTTTCCTTCTTTTTTAAATTTTATTATTGGCTCTTTCAGACAAAAATGAAAAGGGGGAGCAGTTATATGTTATGCTAAGGTAGGAGAAATAGATTAAGTATTCTAGGTATTCCACTGGATGAAATAAAACTATGCAAGAATGTGTTCAATACTTAGAACAGTACTTATGCCTTGGCTTCAGTTGTATAGACTCGAAAGGAAATATGGCACTCTTATTAATATCATTGTTAAAATACTTCTCAGTTGCTAGACATTATAATAGATCAGAATTTTAGTTTTAGAAATGAATTTTTAAAAATCTTTCATTACTGTTTTCTGAAATTTGCTCTTTTACTGATGTGTTCCTTGATTAGGCATTGTACTTACCTCAAATAATATAGCATTCTAAAAATATTTCAAAAGTATAGTAGGTTAATTTCATAATCTACTGATGGTATTAGTTCTTTACTCATAAATTTAAATGCATAAATTACTCACTTTAGTTTTGTAATAATAGCGATTAATAAGGGCACAACCATGTATTTTCTGTACAAAGCACTCAGAATCCTGAAGGTTAATGTGCATTTTCACCTCCTTCCTTGTGTGTGTCCATATGACTCCAGAGATGATAAATATTTTCAAGCCACTCTTCCTTGTGCAATTTCTCCCTAATAAATGTTAAGCACAGGTCTTGTAGAAAACCAGGCAATAGTGGAATTTTATCAGTCATCGGTATGATGCTCTGATCACTCTAACCTCTCTTTTATTTCTCTTGGCTCCCAGAAGGAGAAAAATTCAAATAATCTAAGCCAGCCTCTATTCATATAATTAAATAAAATGCCCCCAAAACTTTATTATCAGTTGTTTTACTTTATTTGTGTATATTCTCTTCCAAGGGATCTATTTTAATCTCATGGTTTTAATATCACATGTATACCTCAGACTTCCTATTTGGCTTTAATACAGTTGTCTCTTAGATGTTTACAACTTCACAAAACTCTCCATTTCATTTTACAAGTACACATTTTACAATTTTCCCTCCATCTCCACAGCTACATGGTGCTAATCGTTGCTAACTCAGGCTCCAAAAAAGTAAGAATTCTTTTTTTTCCTCTCATCTTAAATCCAAATCTGACCATAGATTCCATTTATTATGCTAAATAAAAATGTTTAAAACTAGCTGATCATACAATTCCTACAATCAAACTCTATCCTCAGTCACCAACTCTCTGGAAATACTCCCCAAAAGGAAAAAAGAAAACAGTTCTGCAAAGAGAACCATCAAAGCATGGTTTCTAAAGCCTCTACTCTCCTTCCAGGTACCTAGATTCAGACAGACTTGCGGCTCATTAGCTATGTGTTGGGTAACTAGCATTCAAATCCTGCTTAATTTGTGTATATGCCTCTGTGACCCTGTTTTCTTCAATTATAATCAGACATAGTAATAGTTTCTACCTCAGTGGATTATTTGGGGTATAAAATGTGTCAATACATATCAAGTGCATAGAATAAATAGTAATTATATAACATGTAATGAATTAGTCAAGGAACATTCTGCAATATTCACCATTTTACAAATAATATCCTTGTATCACAGAGATCTCGAAAGCAAGTTAAGAAAAATAATAAGAATAAAAGTATAGGATATCAATAATTTTTGAAAATAAACAGTATTTAAGAGAGTGTGGCAATAAAACAAAAATAGGAAAACAAATATAGTCTAGAATTAGACATATAGAGAGATGTCAGATTTATAAAAAAGATGCAAAGAATCCACGCATTATCTATCCAGATTTACCTTTAAGTGTCTGTAAAGTAGAAGAGACTTGAAAAGAGACTTTTGTTTCTTCCTTAGAACAGCAATGGAAATAGTTGAACTTTAAGGAAATGATACCGGATCAGTTGGATATTCATATCAAAGAACATCTTCATTACTAGCTCATAACACATAAAAAATTATAGATATATTATATACCTAAATGAAGAGGTACAAGAAGACCAATTTTGTGAGATAAGATAAGTTACTATGTTAATGCCAGTGAAAGAGATAAATATTTATTAACCTGCTTGCAAAAATACTAGCCATGATGAAAATAATGACATTTATTAAAATCAAGAAATTATATTTATTATAAAAAACATAAAAACTAAAGCAAACTGCAGAGTGAAATTCACTGAATATTTGCATATGTAAATATTAACAAAAAGCTCATATCAACATTATATAAAGAACTGAAACGAGTAGGAAAGGGGAGGAGTCAATAAAAATTAATAATTTTCTAAGCATGTATTTTAAAAAGTTGACAATAAATATAAGAAAAGTGTGCACAATATCATTAGACATCAGGAAAATGCAATTTTAGTGTAATGTGAAGTTTCTATACATCCTCTAAAGTGAATAAAATGAAACAGAAAATACCACATGTTTAGTGAATGTCACAATAACTATTATAGATGAATATATTCCTTCTTATGACCCAGCAATTCCTCTTTAAGCATATATTTGTGCACTAAAAGACATGTAAAAGAATGTTAATAATGGTATTATTTGCATTAGTCAAACCCTGGAAAGAAAAAAGTCCATTTACTAGGAGAATAGATAAATGAAAGGCAAGTTTCTCACAATGAACTAAAATATAACACACACACACACACACAAACAAACACATAAAAGTTAAAGAATCAACAAGGTCAGTGTATAAATCAAACTGTTGAAGAAAATATGTGAAATCAAAGAACACATGGCTATACATATTCCCTGTGTATGCTACAATTTTCTGAGTGGTGATAGAATTAAAGATAGGGATAGCCATATAAAGTGATGAGATAGAGATAGAGAGACAGAAATATGTATCAACTCATCTTCTTTTCATAATGCACATAAAATCTTGAGATATATTTTATTTATCTTTAGGACATCCAGTGAAGGTTGTGGATGATGTTATTCCCAAATCTGTAGGTATTTCATTAACTGGGGGATCCTTTATGTATGTGCTCAACCACAAACCCTGGAAAAGAACTGCTTAGAAAAAAAAAATGTGCTTCACTTTCCAACATGGAATAAATGGAAAAGATAGTTAGTCAATGTAAATACAATAACAAGAACAAGTGAGCATATGATTACATTTGTGTACTGTGAAAATATAATCCCCCCTAAATATGATTACTTGGGGAAGAGGGGTTGGTAACAACCCATTTATTTTGGAGGCTATTATATACATGATATTTTCTTAGTGAAAAATTCATCAAGCTTTACACTTAACTATTTACACATCCAGAGAAAGTGGATTGAAAAAATAAAATCAAAAGCACAGAAAACATATGGATAGAAAATTTCTGAATATCTGAGTGAGAAAGTTAGCAAAGAAACAAAATTGTATCAGCTAGAGAGGGTGTGAGATGAGAGAAATAAATTGTATATTTTGTGTGGACTTATTTTACAAGGCATATATTAGCAAATATGTATGTGTGAAACAATTCATTCAATAATTGTAATATTAATGATGAAACAGAAAAACAGAATAAGAGATGGAACACTTGGAAATGAAAAAGGGTGTAGTATGTAGAGATTGTCCATCGACAGAAGGAGAAACACTTTACCTCCTGATAGGAGGAAAGAGAGAAGATATAAAATTTAGATAAATTATTATAAAATGTGGCATACTCATAGGGACTTTGAATAAAAAGTAATTTTATTAAAATTATCTTTAAAAAACTTTGGTACACAATAACTCTCTCTTGAAACTATTTAAATGGAAATATCCTCTGAGGTTAAAAACTGTTTATTGAACATGTTGTCAAACAGAAAAGATGGTCCAACTCTCCAAGAAGGGTACAAAATTGACCCATTCATGAAATAATTGTTCATTTATTATGAAATATATTGCATCCCTTTGTGGCAGTACATTTATATTCACTCATTCTTCCTTTTCACTCAGAGCATTGTCTGTATAACATGGGCATTTTCCTTGCATATACTCTACCCTTCACTTATTTCCAAGGCTCTTACCTTCTTTTTTCTTGATTTCACTTGAAATAATTATGCTTCTCCAGGCATCTTTGGCCCACTTGTCAGTTATATAATTGGGTGGGTGTATTGCTTTTTCATCCTCTCTTCCATGAGACAACACTGATAAATTCCCTTCTGATCATTCTAGTAGCTCCTTTATTATTTCAAATCATTATCTCACCCATATTTGTCACATTTCTGCCAAATTGCATTTTTTAAAGAGAGAGAGAGAGAGAGAGAAGAGAGAGAGAATTTTTTTTTTAATATTTATTTTTCAGTTTTCGGTGGACACAACATCTTTATTTTATGTGGTGCTGAGGATTGAACCCAGCGCCCTGCGCATGCCAGGCGAGCTTGTTACAGCTTGAGCCACATCCCCAGCCCCTAAATTGCACTTTTTTTAAACTAAAGTTCACTCTTAAAAACCCAGGTTTTCATCCAACTGGACTTTCAAGCTGGAAAGCATATTTAAGTTTTGCCAACTTTTATTTTAAACATTTCATTAACATTTTTGTCAAAATGTCCTAATGCAAATTGTCTATTACTTTCTTGGTATAATTAGAATTCATTCTTTCAACCAATCTTTATCTATGCAACAGATCTACTACTAACATTTTTTTTTTTAAATTTGTGAATATTCACTTGAGTGAGGCTCTCTGTGGAATAGCTATACAATAATTTGGAAAACTTCATTCCAGGTATTTGTACTTCTGTTTTCTATATTCTCTGCTAAGATCTTCTATAAAATTGCCCCTTGACTCAATATCTATGGGTCTCATACCACCACGACTTTCTCACACCTACAACATAGTTCATGAAAAGTTTGTATTATTAGGTGTTGAGATTTAATTTGTCAACTTTATAAATTCCAAAATGAGCAGCATAATTAAGGGAAATTAAGTGTGTAGAATATAAGGAAAGTAGAACCTCAGCCTTGGCTAAGTGCAGGGGAAGATCTATAAAAAATCTGAAAGCCAGGAAAACATGCAAATATCTGAGGGAAAATGGTAAAATTAGAACTTAGTTAATATCACAAGACAATTGTTGTTTTCACAGATAATGGATGAGCCCCACAAAGGGGTAAGGTGTCAGTTTTGGCAGAAGTAGGATCAGGAAACAGTATTCGTGCTGAGCACACATAAAGCACCTTTCAACTCTCTGTTCTGTTTTCTCCTGTTTGCTTCACCCTTTTTTCGCTGTTATCAGCTCACAGTTTCAGTTTCTGGGTGGCATGTAATATTTTCTTTTATACTTGTATATATTCCTTTTCTTTTTCCTGCAAATAAGTAACAGTCACAAATGAAATATGTGTGTACATTTGCACAAAGAAGAAGGGATGCTATCATAAACTGTCTCTTTGGTTTTTGAAATTAAAATTGCTTAGACTGGTGAGGGGAAAACAAAACAAAACAAAAAAGAAAAAAAAAAAAACAAGAGTCAAGCCCTGCCTAAAATCATTGGTCTTGGGATGTTCCTGATTTGAAAAAAGAAGTTCTGTAATTTAGACTTGAAATATTAGGTTAAGAAATATCAATCTGTCTGTTGAATAAGTGCAGCCACAAAAGTCTTACATTTCATGAATTACACCTGAGTTGAACAAAAAAGAATTAAATTTATATCCCTATGCACAGGGTTTTGTATTATTTTGAGTGACATATGATATGGCAGAATTTATTTTTAGCACTGTAAATGAAGAAACGTACAAGTGATGTGACTGACTTATCTTAAATGCATAAATTCTGAAGAGCCAATGTTGTAGAATATATTAGCTTCAACCAGTTATTTTGTAATTACAGTTAATTATCACCAGCTTTCCATTCCACTACCCTCAGGGCTGCGAATCGATGAAGAAATAGCTTAGCTTTCTTCTGGATCTATTTTACCTCCTGTTGATCTAAATAAAAGTAATTTTGATGCATGGGATTGAAAGAATAGTATATAATTTTACTTTATATTTAGAATAATAATCATGTCATGATAAGATATTTCTTTGGTCCATTCTGTATATATTTTCAAATTACTTTTTACTGCATATTTAAAATGCTTAACTGTTTCTCAGCAAAACAAAAATATTTAATTAAAATTTCAAACAAAAATATTTAATTTAAAAGATTTCTATGAATTTTAAGGCTCAGAATTAAAAACATATTACTCAATTGAAAAGGGACTTGGTTAAATATTCTAAGCTTAGTTATTAAAACATGTCCAGATATCAGGAGTGTTTGGACATGAAGTGAAAAAAAAAATTATCCTAAGAGTACATACAAGTTGTCACTAAACATATATAAAGATATTCAACATTACTAATCATTAATAAAATTCTCATTAAAACCCAAGGGATGTGCCACTTTATACATAGTAGAATGGATATTATAAACACACACACACTAATTTTTGCATGATATTCAGATATGCTGAAGCCGTTAACCTTTTCCTAGAGACTGAACCAAGTTTTAAATATATATATATAAAAGTCCCAGTAAGAGACCTTAGTTTCTTCCTCAGAAACTCATTATTGAATATCCTTAGGCAAGACCTTCAAAGTCTCCGCAGCATTCTCTGCCTGTCTATGCAGGTTAGAGGGGTCTGTAGGTGTTTCTCTATGGAAGAGTGTTTCCTTGGTCTAGTGGCACAGGTGCAGAACAAGTTGTTAAATTGGTGCCTATCAGCAAGTCAATCCATGTCCATCATAGCTCAAGAGGCAGTAAGATGCCACTTGTGAGACAAAATCTATTTTAAGGATGAAGGAAAGGCTCTTCTTGGTTTTGTTTTTCTTATAATCATTTATTTGGGTTCCTTAAATCCTGCCTTGTTCAATATTCTATTGCATTGTAGCATTGCATGAGATCTCATCAACATAGTCTCCTATTGTTGATGTTGTTTTGGTTTGGCTTTCTAATAGAGGCTGTGATATGATGACTATTTGTGGAATTAAGCATAGAATGAAATTGATGCACTGTTCTAAAATATTTAAAATTAGGTTTAGTTTTTGCAGCACAAATCAAGTAATCTCAAAGATCTCCTTCAGGGTCTACCTAAGAAACTCCTAATTTTCTATTCACGTAAAAGATTCAGTTTCCTAGGAATTATTAATTTGTTACATTTTGTATGCTAACTTGCTTTGAACCCTTGAACCTTTTTTTTTTTTTAACATCACAGAGCATGCTACATTTATTTGTTGATGAAAGGCGACAGTCCCAGTTATATTCTTGTTATCCCTAAGGAGAGGAAGGAGGAACAAACAGAAGGAAAGAAATCTCTGTTTACTTGGTTACATCATGTTCTTTAGTCTTTGATAACAACAACAAAAAATAAAATCCTCTGAAATCAATCAATTTGAATACATTACAATTTCATGAACTTTACAGTTATAGTTTTCGGGGTATTTCCTAGCATGCATAATATACAAAGTTTATTTGATTTTCACATTCTATAATCAATCTCCTTTTAAAAGTAAAAGAACCTAATAAACTGGGAAGAAAAGTAAGTTTATAGGTAACATTTTTAACCCTAGAGGTATTAAGTGGCTGAGTCAAGAATGAAATTCCAGTGTTTTGATTTCAGATGAAGGTTATCTTTTTCACACACCACACCCAGGTCTGAAGAATAACAAAGACAACATTGTCTATGCCTAAGTACCAGCACTGAAAAATTGTGATAACATTCAGATCTCAAGAACTGTAAGTTTTACGAAAGATTGTTGACTAAAATGAAAATGTTGTTTATTCAGGTCCTTTGTGTGTGTGTGCATATTTATAAAAAACCTAAAGAGCACTGAAATACTACAGAATGTAAGATAAACTCTCCATCTGATTTCCAACTTGAGCTGAAAGTAAGATCTATTTTCTCAGTTTCCTTTTCCATTGGACACTATTTGTTATAGGGAAAGGTAATTATATTACTGTACTTACATAATATGATAAATAAATAAAATAAAACTGAAGTAGAGCAACCAAGAGTAAAATATTTTCGGAATTAGTGACTCATCAATAGATATTAGCAAGTATATATCATGTGCAAAAGTACAGGAAACTAGTAATATCTGTAATACACAGAGGGTTTGAAACCATGATTCTTAATTTATTATACCTGTGCTTTACTCCAGAGGTAAAGGTTTGTTTAAATAGAATAAGTATGATGTGTCAAACCTGTGTCCTACTCACAAACAAATCGCTAGGATCCAATTCATTTAAAGCCATTACATATTCTTCCCCCAACCACTAACATTTCCTTAGTGGGATGACTTCCTTCAGTTAGAAATTGGTGACCAGCAGTTGTTTAAGATACAAGAGAAAAACTTCCATCTAAACAACCTTTAGGGTGCTCTCATGAAACAAATTTTAATTATAATTATTTTTTTAATTAATGGGCATTATTGAAACTTTGAGTGAAAAATAAATTTCCCCTATACCTCTGAACAACCCCTTCATTTCCTCTATGACTAACATCTTGCTTCAGCACATCACATATGTTTAAAATTGATGATACAATATTAGCAAATTATTATTAACTGAAGTCTATAGTTTTATATAAACTTATTCTTTGTGCTTCATGTTCCTGTATGTTTTGAAAAAATGTATGATGATGTGTATTTACTACTATCACTTATCCTTCACCTATTTCTGTCCTCCCCTCTGTAAGTCTCTCTTATTTCTATTCACCGCTATTCATCTCTACTCATCAAACTATAAATCCTCCAACATCTGGTAACCATTCTTCTAGTTTGTCTCAATGATTTTACAATCATGGGAACATCACAGAAGTATAATTTTACATGTGCCTTTTTACGGTTTATTTCTTTCAACATAATGTTTTTAAGACTTATCAAAGTTTATTATTTACCAAAATTTCAGTTTTTTTAAGACTGGATAAAATTATTTTGTAAATATACACTACATTTCCATCATCCACTTATTTGGGATAGATATTGGGATTGTTTCTACTGTTTAACTATTGTAAACATTGTTGCTGCTATGAACATTAATGCACAAAAATCTGTTTAGGTCTCTGATTTCAATTTCTTTCACTATGCACCTAGAAGTAAATTTATGAATCATATAGTAATTCTATATTTAATTTTTTTGAGGAATCATGAGATTATTTTCCAGAGTAGCTGAATAATTTTACATTTCTATGAGCATAGCACAAGGGTTTCTATTCTTGCCAATCATTATTGTGTGCGTGTGTGTTTATAATAGTCATCCATGCATGTTTAAAATGGCACATCACTTTGGTTTTGATATGCATTTCATTAATGATTAGTGATGTTGAGCATCTTTACATGTGTTTATTGGCAATTTGTATATGTTCTTTGGATAAATGTCTGTTTTTCATCTTTTTTTTTGTTGTTGTTGTTGTTGTTCTAGTGATTGAATTCAGGTGTGTTCTACCATTGAGCTGTATCCCCAGAACATTTTATTGTTTCATTTTGAGATAGAGTCTCACTAAGTTTGCCAAGACTGATCTTGAACTTGAACAGTCTGTACTATTGGTGTCATATTTAAGAAACCACTATCAAATTTAGTATCATAAATTGTTGCCTTGCTTCTTCTGAGTGTTTTCAAGGGATTTTATACTTTGAGCTGTTATACTAAATCCAGTTTGAGGTACTATTTGTATGAGATATGAAGTAATGATTCAATTTAACTCTTTTCCATGTGGACATCCAGTTTCTTCAGTACCATTTATTGAGAAGAATGTCTTTTATCCATTAAACAACTTTGGTTCTCTTGGCAAAAAATTCTTCTGACCATATTTGTAAAGGTTTACTTGTGGTCTTTCTCCTACTCTGTTGTTCTTTGGACCTGTGTTTATGACAGTGTCATATTGCATCAATTGCTGGAGTTTTTTAGTAATTGTTGGAAGTCAGGAAATCTGAATCTTTCAACTTTGTGCATCCTTTTTCCAAATTAATTTGGCTATTCATTCTAATTTCAATATGAAATTTTTCATGAAAAGAAACACTTAGAATTTTGACAGTTTTTACAGTGGATGTATAGATTGCTTTGGGTAGTACTGACACCTGACCAATACTGTCTTCTTGTCCATGAACAAGTAGAGCATATCCATTTATTAATATACCCTTTACTTTAGTGCAGAACAGGAATATTTTTTAGTTTTTAGTGGAAAAGCACATTTTCTCCTAGGTTAAGTCTCAAATATTTCATTCTTTTTTATTCTAGTGTAAATGATTTTTTTCATAATTCCCTTTATAGATTTATCATTGTTAACATACAGAAGCATAAATTATTTTAATGTATATATTTTGAATTCTATAATTCTGCCACTTGTAAGTAGGATTAACATTAATTCTTCCTTTCCAACATTGTTTTCTTTTATTTCTTTCTCTTGTGTAATTGTTTTGGCTAGATTTCCCTATACTATGTTGAATATAAATGTTGAAAGCAATGATGCTTTATTTTTTCTGTTTTCTTTTTTTAACTATCTTCAAACTAATTTTGCATGTTCATAATTTTTTTCATTTTCTTAGACTTGGGCTTATTTTAGTTTATTTTTTGTTATTTGTTTTTCCTAGTTCCTTAGCGTATAAAGTAAGCCTGTTGACTTGAGATATTTCTAGTCAATGTAAGCATTTATGACAAAAAACTTTCCTCTTAGTATTACTATCAATGCATCCCATAATTATGATTTGGTATATAGTGTTGGAATTTTCATGTGTCAATGTATTATCTAAATTTCTTGCTGATTTGATCTTTGACCCACTGTTCATTTCCACGTTTTTATAGCTCTGCTAGTTTTCCTTCTGTTATTAATTTTTATTCTTCTTATATTGTGAATACATAAGATAGTTGGTATGATTTTGATCTTTTTAAACTTATTACGACTCCTTTTATTCTCTAGTATATGGACTATCCTCTAGAATGTTCCATATACACTTGAGAAAAATGCATATTCTGCTGTGTTGAATGGAGTGTTCTAAATATGTTTATTAGATACAATTGCTACACAGAGTTTTCTGTGTCCTCGATTTGCATACTGACTTTTTTATTCCTTTGTCCTTTTATTGAGAGTGAGATGTGAAAGTATCCATCTGTTGTAAAGCAGTCAGTTTTTCTGTTTTACTATGGTTGTAAGGCAGTCAATTTCTTCCTTTAAAATGAGAATATTTGCTTCACATATTTTGGAGCTTGGATGTTGGATATATCCATGTTTACAATTGTTATATCTACTTGGAGAATAGATTATTTTATCAATATATATTATCCTTTGCTCTTATAAAATTTTTACCAAGTTTACTTGTTTTAATATTAGAAGTCCACTTCAGCACTCTTTTGTTACTATTTATTTTTTAATTTTTAAATTTTATTTTTAACATATATAAACAGATATTGTACAGATTATGAGGCACCATTGATAATCTGATGCACATGTACTTTATATATTTAAATCAGGGTAAGCATAGTCTATCTCCTCAAAACTTTATCATTTTTTTTGTGATGAAAACATTCAAAATCCTTCATTATAACTTTTGAAATATATAATAGATTATCATTTATCATTATTATATATCATTATATCACCCTAGTATGAAAAAGCACAACAGAATTGTTTCTTACTCCTAACTATAACTTAGTAGCCGTATCAGTTCCTCCCATTTCTGCCTCTTCATATTCTCCCTAGCTTTTGTTCCATTCCACTGTCAACTTCAGACTGGGGTACAGCTCTCGCCTAACATGTGTATGACACTAGATTTGATCCCTAGCACTGAAAAAACAAATTACTCCCAATTTCTATGTGATCAACTGTTTTATATTTCACAAAAGAATGAGATCATACATTATGTATCTTCCTCTGCCTGTATTATTTCATTTTATATAATGGTCTAAACAAAACTGCTCAAATAGTCATCTGCACAAGAAAGAAAATTAACAGAGAGATAATATATAATGTAGAAGAAAATATTTGTAAATTATACACTTAATAAGGAATTAACATATAATAACCTCAAGAAAACTAAAAGCAAAAAGCAATTAAAGGGCTACCATAGATCTAAATAGACATTTCTCAAAAGAAGATATAAAAATAAGCTGAGCATAATGGCACATGTCTGTAATCACAGTGTCTCAGGATTCTGAGGCAGAAGGATTGTGAGTTCAAAGCCAGCCTCAGCTAAGCAATTTAGGAGTCCGTGTCTCCAAATAAAATATAAAAGGGCTAGGAATGTGTCTTTATGGATAAGCACCCCTGGTTCAATCCCCAGTGCAAAAAAAAAAAAAAAACAAACAAAATAAAACAAAACAACAACAAAAACAAAAACACAGTACATACAAATAACCAAATGATGAAATAATGTAAACATCATTAAGCATCATGGAAATGCAAATAACAACTTTCTTCCTTAGAATCAACCATATTTCCTATTTCATTTGTATCTTGTGATTTTGTGTGCATAAGTTTGTGTTATTAAAAATTGGGCATTTTTAAAAAATAGGAATTTCTTCCAGGCTGTACAGACTTGATCTGTGCAGTTACAGGCACAGATCACTCATTAACTCAGTATTAACCCTTTTGCAATGGTATGTTCAGGTTTCTAAGCAAACATCTTGCTGGAGTTATTATGTGACTTTTTTATTTCTCAATACACAATGCTGCCTTTTAATATTGTATTTAAAAAATAGTTGTAGATGGACACAATATCTTTATTTTATTTATTTATGTTTATGTGTTGCTGAGGATGGAATCCAGTGCCTCACACATGCTAGGCAAGTGCTCTACCATTAAGCTACAACCCTAGCTCCCTTTATATTGTCATTTCATAACATCTTTCCTGTTATGATTTAAATATGAGGTGTACCCCCAAAAGCTCATGTGTAAGACCATGAAAGAAGGTTCAGAGGTCAAATGATTGGGTTATGACAGCATTAACGTTATCAGTGCATTAATCCAGTGATATGAATTAACTGGGCAGTAACTTTAGGCCAGTAGAATTTGGCTGGACAAAGTAGGTTTCTGGGGAATATAATTTGGGTGTTTATATTTTGTCTCTGGTGAGCAGAGCTCTCTCTCTCTCTCTCTCTCTCTCTCTCTCTCTCTCTCTCTCTCTCTCTCTCTTTCTCTCTCTCTCTCTTTCCTGGTGCCTGTGTTCTGAGCTGCTTTCCTCTATCACATGTTTCACCATGATATTCTGCCTCACCTCAGGCCCAGAGAAATGGAGTTGTCCATCTATGGACTGAGACCTCTGAAATCATGAGACAAATGAACTTTTGCTCCTGTAAAATTGTTTTTGTCAGGTCTTTTGGTCAGAGGAGTGAAAAAACTGACTAAAACATTACCCACAATTCTCTTCAGATTTTCACTGTACATTTTCAACCATAAATGTTTGCTCTGGATAACTACTAGTCTTTACTCCTTCTGTAGTTTTCATTAGCAATGATCTTTGCTTCTTTCTTCTGAGACATGAAACAGCTCCTTGTGCTTTGGGCAGCTCCTAGACATGTTAAAATGTTGCACAGCAACTATAATCTGCTGCCTCTGGTTTGCATGATGGAACCGGGCTCTGCACTGTTGTCTCCTATCTAAGACTGTACATGTACAATGCTAGGGAAGGAATGAACAAAATATACTTAAAAGCCATGACTTTTATTATTATATTTAATGTAGTATATTTTTAATTTAATGTTTATTTGTATATTTCACTGCTCCTATGAAGTTATTTTAGACAGTTTATGGATGTTTAAAAAGAATGTTTTTTATAGGAGAACAGAGACTCTTGGGATCTTTTCTTTTAAATTCTGTATAATATTCCATTTTATAAATGTACTACAGTTAGTTTGTACATTCTCCTTTTAAGGCAAATCTTGATTGCTTCCAATTTTTGTTTGTTTCTTTGTTTTTTTTTTTTTGTTGTTGTTGTTGTTTTTGTACCAGGGATTGAAATCAGGGGCACTTGACCACTGAGCTACATCGTCAACCCTTTTTTGTATTTTATTTAGAGAAGGGGTCTCACTGAGTTGCTTAGTGCCTCACTAAATTGCTGAGGCTGGCTTTGAACTCCTGATCCTCCTGCCTCAGCCAAGGGAAATGTTGGGATTACTGGCGTGGGCCACCACTCCTGGTGAAGCCAAATAGACAAGGGTCAGATCTAGAGAATGGAAGAATTGAGATGTTAATGCCTTAAGAGCCCTTCCTCCACCTTATCAAGATACCTGTCCCTGCTCCAACCTGTTGCTTAGGTAACCTGTCCCAGGAATTGCCCCCCCCCCCCATAGGGAGCTATAAGGTTGTTCATTAATGTGTCCTGGGCTGCTCCATCCTTCCCTTCTGGATTCAGCTCATCTGTTTCCCACATTTTGGCCATCCCACTGAGCATCTCCTGGGCCTAGTCACAGCAGGAAGGAAAGAGATGGAAAAGAACAGGAAAACATAGAAGCCTAGGACATATAAAAAGGCAAAACACCTTGCTTCTTGGGATACCAGGGTACCAGCTCTGGCCCCCTTCTCCCTCCTGGGAGAAGTCTATGTTACCCCTTTTTAAATAAACCCTGCTGTATATGTTTGTCTCGGTGTGCTTCTCTTAATGTTGTACTTCAATGTGTGAGGGAGTAGAACTCATCACCCATAACTGGTAGTTATCACTGGCTGCTTCCAAGTTTTAAGGATTATGAATAACATTGCTATAATATTTTTGCCCAGGTTGTTGTATGGACATAAGTTTTTAATCCATTTTGGTAACTACCTAGGAGCATGATTGCTGGGTTATATGGTGATAGCATACTAGTTTTGTATGTACTTGCCAATCTTCCATACTACACATTTTTGCAGTTTCATCAGTAACAAAGTGAGTTCCTTTTGATCCACATCCTCACCAGGATTTGTTGTTGTCAATGTTTTATTTTTTTTTGTCATCCTAGTAGGTATGTATTATTATGATCATTTTAATTTGCCATTCTGTAATGGCATGTGATATTGAACATCTCTTGATATGCTTAGTTGTCATCTGTGCCACTTTGGAGATGCATGTATCCATATCCTCAACATATTTTTAAATTGTCTTGTTGTTGAGTTTTAAGACTGCTTTGTATATTTTGGACATCAGGCCTTCATATTATATATGTTCTACATGTGGATATTCAGCTGTTTCACTACCATTTGTTGAAAAGTCTACTTTTTCTCCATTGCATTGCCTTTGGTCTTTGATAAAACTCATTTGCTGTATGTATGTTAAGATGGCAAAAGAGAGGAAAAACTCCCACAGTTATGGGAGACTGGCAAGTACATTCATAGGTTAGACCATCAGGCTGGAGACATTCATCCTTTCCCTGGTGGTATGACATGGACCTTCATTCCAGGTGGATCTGTGTCACTTAAAGTCCTGCCTGGATTGAGTCCTTGCAGTGTTTCATTGACTTTAAGCATGGGGTTTGGTAATAATAAAAGGTACCCTAAGGTGCTCCTGTATTCCAGACATAACTTTTTTACACCTCTGTTGTGGAATAGTATTCAATTTCTCCTTAGTATCATGATTATCACCCCTGCCAGCAGAATAACTTCCTTTTTTGCCTTTGGATTGAGAGGCATGAGGAGTCTAAAGACACTGAATGGCACTCTTAACTTCCATTTCATTAGAATCACTGCTGTGTCTCCTGACAAAAGTGTTTCTTCTTTTAGAAGTAGGTCCTGTAGGTCAGCAAAACACAAGCTCATAGTTGGGGAAGCAAATATGTTGCTAGTGGATCACCAGGGGTAATAGGTACTAGTATCCCTGTCATTTGCTCTTCTCAATTCCTGAAACCATGAATCTTGGCTATAGGGTGCTAATTCAGAGCAAATACAGCTTCATAGAGTACAACACCCCAGAAGTACAAGAGTCTTCCTAATGCCATTACATATTTTATTAAACCAGATGCACGAGGATGGTTGGAAACATGGTAAGATCAAAGAATTTTAATGATCATTGGCCCACTGATGCACTTTTCATTTTAATGACTACCTTGATTGAAAGCAATGCATTAGGAAATACCATTATAGAGGAATAAATCGTTTTCTAAGTCCATAAGTGGTAGTTTTGGAAACCAACTTGTTTTTCTCAGATATTTTTATTTCTGCCCATATTGTACTTTATTTATAAATCCCAGATGGCCGTTTGAACCGTACATTTGTATGTGTTATTCTTTGGCTAAAAGCACGTAAGTCCAACTCTAACTAAAAGTAATATTTTATTTAGGACAAATCATTTAAAAATACAATGAAACATGAAATTATTTATTTTGTGCTAAAATGTACAGGTGTCTTAAAAAGGGGAAAAAGATTGTCTAATCATGAAGACAGAATGCCAAATACCAAGGTGTTCAGTTCACTATACTGGACCATATATTTTATTGCATAATCACCATCTTTCTTCAACTCACAGTCAATTCTCAAGAAGCAATGTCTTTGGCCAGCTGGGCAGCTTTCATGGCAATTAACTTAACATTTAAAAATAGGTAGTGTCTTGCTTCTAATGCTTAGAGCCTGAGTTATATTCAGAATATCTTTTTACTAGAGAGATGTATGCATCTATTCACTTAAACATATGCATGTGTCTGAACAGCTGCTGATTTCAGAGTTATTTCCTTCATTTATTTATCAACATTCTGAACACATTCCCTGATGCTACCCTGGCATTGCTATATAACTAAAAATAAAAATAAAAAATAAATTAAAAAAAGAGAAAGAGCTTCCAGATGCTACTGACTCTTTGAGCAGATCCACCATAGGAACCAGGCGCATAATTCTAGTACTGTGCATATAATTCCGTATAGTATGCTGCGAAGCATACTACCTATCAGAAGATTAATTGAAATTAAACAGTTTTAAAAATCTGCCATGAGAGTTATCACATATCAAAATGTGAGCTGTGGTTTATTTTTTAATAAACAAAAAAATCAAATTAGTATTTAATGGTAAAAATAATTCAAATTTCTTCAGGTTCCTTTTGTCTTTGTGAAGTGTCTCTATTTCAAGTGCAACTACTCAAAGTGTAGAAGCTGAACTGTATGGTTTATATTTGTTGCTAGAAGGATCCTGATGCAGCTGACATAGGGATCACTTTACTGTAATCTGAACTTTCTCATCTTAAGTAAATAATGAAGATTTTGCAGCAAAGATATAAGTAATGCACATTTACTTTTGTTTTATAAGTATATCCACATAAAACATATGGCAAAGGAAATTTTGCTGTTCTTTTATACATTACAGATTGATGCATGACATATATCCCCATTCAAAAATGTGAACTGCCTCATAAAAAGCCAAAAAATATTAAGTCAGAATGATCAAAAAATGATGTATTTGTATATACACAGATATTTTAAATCCTATAAAATGTATATTCTGCATATTGGAAGGAAGTTTAGTTATAGTTTTTCTTCAGTCAGAAGAAAAAGGGAAATTATTTAATCCTCCTTGTCTGAATAAAAAAGTGGGCATATCAGGTAATTAGAAAAGGCAAACCCTGCCTTTGTGTAATTTCAGGAAGAACAGAAGGCAATACAAGTCATTTTAATGTTATTTATGTAAAAGGCACAGATGTGCTATTTATATGAACATTTCTACTACTGCCCCTAAATAAAAGCTTAGATTATTATGTAAAATTCAACCCATTTTTAGGCTAAAATGAACTATTACAATGTATCATATTGCAGGTAGTCATTACCTCTAGAAGTTCTTTTTGATAAAATTAATTATAGCATAATTACATTTATTTAAAAAGACTACATTTATGTGTCTGACAAAATTCAGGTAGCTCACAAGGAACCAGTTATTCTTTTCATTTAATAACAATATTGTGAAATTATCTCACTGTACTATTTTTATTTCTTAAATTTTATGAAAATTTCATTGAGAAATTTAATATATAACTCACCCTCAAGGTCCTGTATTTAATAAATTAGTAAATTTTGCATTTTATGGGCTTCACTCACCCCTCTTATTTCTCTAAAATCTTCTTATAGGTTTTACAATTATGGTTTTGAAAAGGTCCTCAAGTTTTATACATAATGAGAGCTAACATATATTGAGCAATATTCCTGCCAGAGACTGTGCTAAAAGCTTAATATACTTACATCATTTAATTCACAAATGAATCCTATTAATCTCGATTTTTTTAAAAAGTAAAGAATATAAAGATTTAGTGACTATTCCCACTTACACAGCTCAATTATTTTAGAGAGCTGGAGCATAAACCCAAATCTATTTGCTTCAAAAGCTTATATTCTTAGTCACTACTATATATTGCAATAAAATATTTACTTTAACAATTTATCCTATAGTGTATAGTAAATATATAAAAAAATTATTCTGCCATAAATAAATTTGGAAGAATTAAGAAAGAATTGAAAAGCAAATAAATTATGCACTTTCTTAATAAAGACATTTTTTAGAGTGCTTTTACTGAAAATTATCAATTAACCAAGCAAGAGAGTTCAGCAGCCTAAAATATGTCCTTTACCAGAATAATGTTATTGATGCATTTCTGAACCATGTTTTACACTAGAACAAGCAAATTCCTAAAGAAGGACAAAATATCACAGAAAGATTTGAAAGCAAAGTAACCCACTTCCCTGGATTCCAGAGAAAAGCTATAAGCAGAAAATGTCACTTATTAAAGGGATCCAACCCTACATTATTTCCAGCTGTAAGGTCCTAAATGGTAGGTAGGCGACCAGGTTACCTGTGTATTCACAGGACTTTTGCAATGTCAGATGCAGAGTGAGTGCTCATTGTGTGTTTGCTGGATGACTCTATGAATTAAGTAATCTGAACTGTATGGTAAATAATCAGTTCTGTTGTGGCATTGATCTGTAGATGTTCATTAAATCCCAATTCTGTCCAACTATTTGGACAACAAGACTATATGTCCTAGAATTATTGTGGAATGGCTAGGGCCATGATTTCCTTTAGGAGACATAGTACAACAGTTTCATAATAGTTTTATGTGTCATCCTAAATAATAGCTTCAGATTGCTCAATCTCACTTTCTGTGTTTTTTTCCCTTCTGGTTTTCATGATATAATATGACCTAATATCAATAATTTGTCCTCCATATACAGAGTTTTCAAATATTAGTTGATACATCTTGCCCTTTGTTAAGTGAGTCCTAGGTGCACCAAATGAGTAAACATTCAGGATTCGTTGGTTTTCTGTAGTTTATGTGGTTTTATTTATACAAGAAATGTGAAGTGTAATCAAAAGGATTGGAGAAACCTATCCTGCCATATAGATAGTAAATGAGCATAGTGTGTACAGAGAAGTGCTGGCAGCAGGCTATATGTGAAACATGATAAAATAAATTTGAAAGAGTCTTTTTAAAGTAAAATTTATTGTGTATATTTAAGCTACACAACATGATGATATAATTACAATATGAAGAAAATTAACATGTCCCTTATTGTACATTGTTACACATTTTTTTGTGTGTGTGTATGTGACAAGAGCAGATAAAATACATTCATTTAGCAGGAATCACAAATACAGTACAAGTTTGTTGCCTATAGTCCTCATGTTGTACATTAGATTACCAGATTTATTTATTCTATGTACCTTCATCTTTTTATCCACTAATGTCTATCTCTTCATCCATCAACCTCACCCCTGGTAACCACTGTTTTATTTTCCATCAGTATACATTTTATATTTTTTAAATATATATTTCTTATGTAACTGAGAACTTGGTCATTCCGGGTCTTACACATTTTAGGATTATTGGTTCTATATCTGTGAAAAATTCCATTTTTTATACATATTACATTGAATTTGTATATTGCTTGGATAGGATGACTATTTCAACAAAAATCATAAGAATAGAGTGTTTATAATGTTTTAATATACAATGCATAAAATATGGTAGATTAGATATAAAATATGTTATAGAAACAAAACAATAAGCACACATACTTGGAGACACTGCATGTTTGCCATGTATTACAGGTTTTGAATATAGTTTTTAGTTGTACCTGCATTTCTTGTTTTTCCTTCTTTATATTTAAGGAGAACTATTTTGCTTTAAAACCAAAGGGTTTTTCTGTTCCTTGGCAACCCATTTTTTTCCTAATAGAAGCTGTTAAACTCATCAATCATTTGTGCTGAGTCCTTGAATCACAAATATTAGTTAATCTATTAAGTTCTGCCAGATATACTGCTGTATTAGCAGGATTGATAAGCATTTACAAAGAATTCCTTGAGAAAATAATCATGTATTCTAAGCTACCTGGGATGCTAAGATCTTGGAATTACTCTCATTCATATATATATATATATATGACAGATATTTGCAAAGATAGTGAAAAAAAATTCCACATACCCCACACTGTGTGTTCTCTGTTTTCAACAACTTATGTCAGTATGACACTTTTGGCTCCACAAAATAAATCAATATTGACACAGTAGAAACTTCATTAAGATTTTCTTAGTTCTTAATCAAATGTTCTTTTGATGTTCCAGTATCCTATCCAGGATACCATTTGGCATGGCTTAGTCCATTTTCTGATGCTATAACAGAACATCTGAGAATGAGTGATTTATAAAGAAAAGTGATTTTATTCAGCTCACAGTGCTGGAGGCTGACAATTTAAGAACAGGTGACCATAGGTACTCAGCTTCAAAGATAACACATGCTGAAAGGAAAATCAAGAGAAAGCTGGAGAAGTTAAACTCACTTTGCAACAACTCACTCCAAAGTAATAAATGCAGTGTTAGGAGAAAAACAATCCTTTCTTGAAGCTCTAACCCCGTGATTAAAATGCCTCCCACCTGGCACCAACTCCCAACATTGCCACATGCAGGAATTACATTTTGATAGGGATAAATCATCTCCAAACAATATCAACACATTTCACTATTGTATCTCCTTATACCTCTTTTCTTTGATAGTTCCTCAGATTTTTTTTTCTTGTTTTTGAATCCTCTTTGAACATTTAGAAATACTGTCTAGGAATTTTGTAGAATGGTCCTTTGTCTGGAGTTCCCCTACAATTAGATTGAGATAATGACTTTTGAGAAGACTACAAATTAAAATACTATTTTCACTGTATCATGTTGAGGGTAAGTGCTATGAATGATGAGTTTTAATTGCTGTTGAAACCTTAGACATGTTCCTGGACCAGTGTTTGTTAGGTTACTACCCTGGAAATTTAATTTGCACTACCCCTACCCCTGTTCTCTAATGTACTCTTTAGAAGGGATTCACTATGCTCAGGCCACAATTAAGTGCTAATAAAATGATGACTATAGTGAAGAAAATTAATATGATTCTTATCTTACATTATCATCCATTTTGTTTGTGTGTGTGTGTGGCAAGAGCAACTAAAATGTATTACTTTAGCAGGAATTACAAATACAGTACAGTTTTGTTGCCTATAGTCCTCATGTTGAATGTTTTTAGCAGACTGAGGTCTCTGAAACTGTGAATGCCAAATAAAGGTTTCTTCCTCCTCAATGTTTTCTTGTCAGTTCTTTTGATTGCAGTAATGGAAATCTGACTAAACACACACATACATACACACACACATTTACATGATAAGTTTATATAGAATATTAACTATTAAAAATAATAAACATAATAATAATGAAGATTTAAATGGCAATAACATTGGACAATTTACAAAGAAGATATATAGATCATAGATATATAAAAGTATTCTCAACACTACTTTTCTTTGCAAAAATGCAAATTAAAACTAAAATAAATGTCATCACTTACTTGTCAAGGTTATGGAGGTGCTAGAGCTCTCAAACATTAGCAGTGTGAATCAGAAGGGGTGCAACCATTTTGAAAACTTTAGGCAATTTCTTACACACTACCAAGAAGTCTACTGTATCATTTAGCTGAGATATTTGCCCTATGAAAAAAAATTAAAGTGTATGTGTATGCAAAGCTTTGTAAAGGAATATTTACAGCAACTTTATTTCTAATTATAATAAAAAACTAGAAGCTATACAAATATTCCCCCAAATGAATTATGTATAACAGATTGTCATATGTTCATTTGTGCAATAGAATACAGTCCAACTTTTTATTAAAGGAATGGTCTGTTGATGTGCAAGACATGGATGAATCTCAAATAATTATGCAGTATGAAATACATGAAGAATGAAAGCACACATTATTTTTATGCCATTTCTATAAAATCCTAAAAATAGGATTTTATATTCTATAGTGATGAAAACTATTCTATAGTGATGAAATAGAGCAAGAGGTGATTAAGTGATAATAACGGGGTTAAGTGAAAATAAGAGGAACAGAATGAGATTAGGAAAAATAATAAGAAATACCTTCTTTTATTTAAAGTTGGGATCATTATAAAAGTGCATTCACAAGCATTAGTTTCTAATCACTATAATAAAATATCTGAGGTAATTAATTTATAAAGATGAAATATTTCTTTTGACTCACAGATTTGGAAGTTCCATTCCATGATTAGTTGGTTTTGAGTCTTTGAGCCTATGGCCAAACAGCAAGCACATCGTGGTGGGAGCAGGAAGTAAAAGGGAGAAATAGAAAGGGGTTGAAGTCCCATAGTTCCCTTCAGAGACACACCCCTACTGACTTAAAGGCCTCCCATTAGGCCTTACCTTCTTCTACCAAAATCCCAGCAATGCTACCCCAGACATTGAGACTTTAGGTTTTTTTTGAGGGGGGATTCAAGATCCAAATTCTAGCATCATATGTTAATGTTCATCACATTAAACACTTTAAATAATTTTGCTAGGGGGCGGTGGTGTAGGCCTGTAATCCCAGCAGCTCGGGAAGCTGAGACAATGAGGATCAGGGGTTCAAAGCCAGCCACAGCAACAGCAAAGTGCTTAGCAAACTTAGTGAGACCCTGTCTCTAAATAAAATACAAAATAGGACTGGGGATGGGGCTCAGTGGTTAAGTGCTCCTGAGTTAAATCCCCAGTACAAATAAAATAAAATAATAATGTATAATTCTTACTAACTTCATCTCAATTATACTTAATAAAACTTTCAAAATATTATAACAGATTTTGCATCAAATATTTATATCATTTTATATTCTTTTATTAAAAATGAATTCTTTTCAAATTTACTAGATAAGAAAAACTCAGCTAAAAGGCTAATCATTAACAAAAAGATTGAGATAGACCCCAACTGAAGAGATGGGTAAATATGTCTGGTATATGTAAAAAAAATACTATTATTCATAGGAAGACCAGTGCCAGAAATGTATACATCATATTCTAAAGTATTAAATGAGAAAAAAAGGACAGTTACTAGTTTTGAAAGTTGAGATTTGTTTTTACATATATCTATGTATTCAGTCACAAGCAATCAAAATTGTGGGGAAAAAATAGAAAATAAATATTATGACAAGAGAAATAAGAAAAATACTTGCAATAGCTATTTCAACATTGCACTTTTAGTTCAAGAAAAAACAAAGGAACAAAATTAAGTATGGATATACCAGATGTTACTAATATAGACTTTATGCCTATACATATAAGTATTATACAACTTAATTATAAAACTTAGAGAATGTAACCTCTCACATTTCATATACAGGATTCACAAAAACATGATAAACTAAGAGAACAAGAAGACCTCAAGAATGCCATAATTCAGGAATAACATGAACACTAGATGTAGTTCAGGAAACTTTAATATTAATGTTAAAATTACAAAAAAAAGAAAAAAAATGTTTTATTTCATCTGGCAGTTAGGAGAAAGTCTACTAAAAAAACTGGGAAAATTAGTTGATATAAACTAAAATTACAGAATTTCTAAGAAATAATACTAATGAAATATTATTTGTATGAATTTATAGGAATTAAAATAATTTATCAAAAAATATATGGCTTTAAGCATTTTATTGATAAATGTGAAATAATGAAAAAAGTGACATGCACACCTTAATAGGCATGAAAAATAATTGAGATTTAAAAAATAAAGCAGAAATAAAAAACAAAAGTTAATCTAACATAGTTTTTTTTTTCCTTAAGAAAAAGTAATAAAGGACACTGACTAAAGGAGTGATGTAAACAAGAAATCAAAAATAGTTTCAGAAGATGTTGTGAGGGGAAGAATCATGATGTAAATGGATTTTATTTAAAAATTGAGGGTTTTGAAAATGCAGATTAAAAATTTTAAACTAGAATCTATGTCAGAATTGGCCCTAGCAAAATTGAAACATCTAAATATCGAACTCTGCATATCAACAGGGTGAAATAGAGAAAGATGAAAGAAAGTATTTCACAAAGAAGCACTATAATCAGATGAACTCCCATAGAATTTTTCTTGTATTTAAAAATCTATGTCATTCCAATATTACTCAGATTTCTAGACAACAAAACAAGAGATACCTTTGAATTATTTTTATGAATCAAATATTACTGATAAAAATTGCACAAAACCTAAACAGAAGACCAAAATACCATAAGAATTTCAATGCAACAATCTTAAATATAATGCTATTAAACATAATCCAGCAATATATTAGGGAAAAATAATATTCTATGTCCCCAAGTTTAATTACACGAATATAAAAGTGAATCTTTAAACAATTAATATAATCTACAATTTAATGGAATTACTATGGGAACATTATATGATTTCTGAGATGTTGATAGGAACATGTTACCTATTTCTATTAAAAGCACTCAAAATATCTCACTGGCAGGAATCTAACCTATACTTCAGCCCCAAATTCAACAAAACTGCCACTTAATTAAGGGGAAAACGATAGAGATTATTCCCGCTGAATTAAGCCCAAAGCAAGCCTGTTGATCCTCTTCACTATGGTTTTTTAGCATTTTACTGAAATGATAACATAGGAATCCCTTGTACCTTGGAACTATCTGCAGCTCCTAATTCTCACTCACAGAAGCAGAAAGGACATATTCTCATGATTGTTACAACAATTATCTTAAAGCAACACAGCTTAGCAGCAGTACCTGAGAAGCTGCCCATCAAATAAATAAAACTTCATAGGAGTGAGAAATAACTGGCAGGCTATATTTCATGGAAAGAAATACGATAAAGTAAGACTTTTGAAAGCTAGAAGTGGTGTTGTATGCTTTAAATCCCAGCAGCTTGGGAGGTTGAGGCAGGAGGATCACAGGTTCAAAGCCAGCCTCAGCACTTAGGGGGGCTGTAAGCAACCTAGGGAGAGCAGCCATTCTCCCTAAAATAGATAGATAGATAGATAGATAGATAGATAGATAGATAGATAGATAGATGATAGATAGATAGATAGATAGATAAAATGGATGGGGCTGTAACTCAGGGGATAAGCAGCCCTAGATTCAATTCCTAGTACCAAAAAATAAAATTAAATAGAGCTGGAGTTGTGGCTCAATGGTAGAGTGCTTGCCTAGCATGTGCAATGCTGGGGTCAATCCTCAGGTTCATAAAAATAAATAAATAAAATAAAAAGGTATTGTGTCCAACTACAACTAAAAAATAAATTTAAAATTTTAAATAAATAAAGAGAGAGACTTATTTGGAAATGAACATGATGAAGATTATAAAAATTACATCACTTTTATCAAGAGAAACACATTAATACCTGGGAAAGCTAAAGACTCAGGTTCCTACCACATGAGCAAGCAACTGTGTGTGTGTCCAAGGTGATATACACAGGGTGATTTTATAGCAATTTTCACCACGTAAACAGGCAAATCGATATTTTTAAAATGTTCATATGACAGAGAAATGTGAAAATGCATTAGTAAGGTTAAAAGTATCAGTAGAAAAATCTCAAAAAATGGAGTAAAGTAAAGCAAATTCTAAAATGAAACATGTAATATGATAGCATTTATATAAAGGTTTTGAAATATGTAAAATAATGCTACCTATGACTGTGATGTATTTAACATAGTGAAAGACAAAAATACATGAAAAAGTGAAGTATTCACTCCTTGGGGGAAGAATTAAGATAAAGATAATTTTTTAAAGGGGATTTGATTTGTATGTTAAATATAAAGGAATACAAAGGTTTGTAGTATTTCTTAAACTGGGAGCACATATCTTGCTATGTTTAAATTACTTCATTTAACATTTTTTTTAAAAAAGTATTTGGCAATGGAATAATCAAAACATTAAAATTGTTTCTGGATCCAAGAAATGTTTTATTTTTAATGATGATTATTAAAGAGCATGCTGGATGGAGGATGCACTGATAGTAAATAAGGGGATATTTTAAAAAGCAGAGCCTTCATTTTCTGAGTTGCATTCTCTCTGGGAACATAAGAAGTGAATATTTATTACAGGGAAATAATTATCGCTTGTATAAAGTCGACTGAGAACAATATGGTCATATAAGATGTTTTTGTTTATCAGGGAGAAAAGCAGCTACTTCTTTAATTGAAAACTCAGGAAATGGTGAAAATTGTGCAGAAGAGATTATAAGATAATGTTTACCAGGGCATGAAAAAGAGTGGAATGGGAGGTGTTACCACACATGCAAGAGAAATGAGGAAAAGCAGGATAAAATAAGAAGTATTTTCTACTCAGTTCTTCTTGGGCCTCTCTTCAACTTTATGAGTTTTTAAAATAAATAAATTTGGTCAATGTATATGTCTCACATATACAAGTGCTATATTGGAAGTGTAAGAGCTTCAGAAAGTGCTGAAAGTTGCACCTGTAAATTAAAAAAAGGAAAGAAAGAAAGAAATTAACGTGGAAACAGGTTTTCCATAGAATAAATTGTACTTGTAATTTTAAATATACTGCTGAATTTTATTTGCTACAGTTAAATTAAAATGTTGGCACTATCATCATCCCTAAGACATTCTGGAGTTTTATTGTTCATTCTGTCAGGAGTTCTATGTCAGTTTTTTAGTATTAAGGTTATTTTGGTATTCCTTAATGAATTAGGAAGTTTTCCAACTTTTTCAATGATATACAGAACATTTTGCTTATATCCTGAAAATTTTGTTGCAACTTAACTTACTTTTCTCAAAATACAGGCATTTCCTTTTTATAATTTAAAATTTTTAAAACTTCCCATTTGCTTAATAATTTGGAACAAATTTCTGCTTTTGATGGATTAATTTTATTAATTTGTTCTGCAAAAACAATTTATCCATTTTATTAGTATAGTGTTATCAATATGAACCAATAGACATTTATGGAAGTATTTATGCTTTATATATACTTATTGTTATTGGCTATGACTATGCATTTTATATCTCATCTAAGAAAATTTTGGCTATAAAAAGGACAAAAATTAATCCCTTATTATTCATAGAATTTTAAACTTTCAAATTTAAAGTTTCAATATATTTCAACTCAATTTTGTATGTAGTAAGAGGTAAAGTTTGTAGAATATTTTTCCTGAGGGATATCTGGTTGTTCCAACAGAATTTGTTAAAAAAAATTAGTACCCAGTAACAATTTTGTCAAAAATTCATTGTCCACATATATGTGGATTTATTTTGGGGCTCTTGAGTCTACTATACTGATCTATATATCTCTCCCTATACCAGCTACATACTGTCTTGAATATTGTAACTGTGTAATAAATTCTGAAATCAGTTATTTTAAGTCATAATAATCTGTTATTTTCAAAATTGTTTTAAGTGTCATAACTCCTTTATATTTCTAAATAATTTTATACTGTTTGTCAATTTTTTAAAAAAAAAATCTTATGAAAATTTTACAATTCAGACTACCTATCTCTGAAAATAAATATAGGAACAATACGCAACCTAAAATATGAGAGCTCCTGTTAGTATGTTGAAAAGGAACCAAGCCTCCTTTCTTTTCTTTTTTTTATCCTTGTTTTATTTATTTTTTTTAAATTTTTATTATTTATTTTTTTTACATTAGCTCTATTATTATTATTATTTGCATTACAATTCTTAATACACCTTTATACCACAATTTATCGTATCTCTGTATACAAAATATGTTGACACCAACCAAGCATCTTTTCTACCCTTCTTCACTGTTCATCAGGTTTAGTACATGCAGAACACTTTTGAAACCAAACCAACCAATTCTCTAGAGAATTGGGTATATAATAATCTAAATTGATTCTGACAGTATAGAGAGATTATTTGATACTACAGATTAAGGTCTCAGTCCCATAAAACTGTTTCCCAGGTCAGGACAGTTGTAAGACCAGGATTGCAATCTGTGCTTTTAATCAACCAGCTTTACATTTGGGTTTCCACAGATTCTTTCTCTGGTTTGATTAATTTGCTACAGCAGCTCATAAATCCTGGAAATACTTATGTTCACCCATTTATTACAAAGGATATTACAAAAAAAATAGAGATAATCAGTCAGATAGAAGTGATGCACAGAGAGAAGCATTTGGGAAGGCACATAAGCTTCCATGCTTTCTCTGCAGGTGCCACCTGCATAGCATTTCCATATTCTAGCAGCCCAGAAATTCCTTGAACCCTGTACTTTAGGGGTTTTGTGGAGGCCTATTACATAGTTATGCTATACCAAATTTCTGGCAATTGGTGATCAAATCAACCTCCAGTCTTCTCTACTACTGAGAGATAAGGGATAAAGGCTGAAAGTTCCAAACTTGGAAACTAGCCCCTGTTCTGAGTCTATTCAGGAGCTTACCAATTGTTACCTTGTTAGAATAATAGATACTTATGTCATTCAAGAAACTACAAAGGTCTTGGGAGCTCTGACTCAGGAAATGAGATCAAAGAACAAATATTAGAGCCAAAGATTCTCCTATCATATAAGGGTTGAAGGAGCTCTATGTTAGGAACCAGGGGCAGAAATTATAGAAGGTATGTATGTGCATACCTCCTGTGATGATAATTTCGAATATCACTTTGACTAGCATGAAGGATACCAAGAGAAGAGGTAAATCATTATTTTGGGATTTGTTTGTGAGGGTGTTTCCAGCATTTTTAATAGATATATTAAAGTTCTTGTTTCACTTCTTTCATTTTTAACTCTGTATTTCTGGATTAAGTTATGTTCTAATTATGAAGCATAATTTGGAACTTCTTTGAACATCTAGAAAATTTTGATTGAGTGTCAAATACTTTAAATACTCTACACTTTCTTATATTCCTTTTTAGAGGGTTGAAGTGTATTGGATCAGACAGTTGATTTACTTGCTGATTATCTGGTCATTTTGTGGCAGAATTCATTCTAAAGCTGTTTCCTTCTACTATTAAACATGACTTTTCTTGGATCTTTTCTGAATACAAGTATTTAACAATGTATGTTCTTTTCTAGCTGGTGGAGTTTGAGTGTCTCCCAGGCTTCAGTGAAATTTGGAAAATTTTCAACTTTGTTTCCCATTCCATTTTCCCCAGATTTGGAGTTTTCACTTTACACATGGGTAGTTTTTATTCATTCACATATTCAAAATGACCCAAGAAAAAGTTTTAGAAATGATTCTCTGTATGTCTCCTACTCCTCTGGTACTTCTGCCTGAAATTCTCAGTTATTTTTGTCTCTTCAGAATCTCAGTTCCATCTCCTGAAATGACCATAATGACTGTAACCTATGTAGACTATCTCTCTCTAGATAGATAACTTGATAGAGCTCTAGATAAATTGCTTGAACAATATGGTGTCTCTCAATGTGTTTCACTTCTGTCTCACAGTCATAGTTCTTCAATGGGCAAACAGTTGTCTCCAATATTATGTCTGATTTTCCTTTGTTTGAGTGACTATAGGGCAAGTTTGATTCTCTTACTCCATCCTGGCTGGAAGCACAAGTTCAAACACATACTTTTTCCTCATGATAATGCTGTTTCTTTTTCTTTTTCTTTTTTTATGAGTAAAATTTCAATTCACAAACTGGTATTCAGTTCACACCACTTTTCTCAACTTTTGTTCTATGTTACTTATTGTTTTGTCAAAAGACATTATGGTGTTACAATAGACTCTTATCTAGAACCGAAATTGATGCCAACTGTACTTATTTCTATATTTCTATATTTATTTCTATATTTCTTTTTTTTAAATTTTTTATTGTTGGCTGTTCAAAACATTACATAGTTCTTGATATATCATATTTCACACTTTGATTCAAGTGGGTTATGAGCTCCCATTTTTACCCCATATACAGATTGCAGAATCACATCAGTTACACACCCATTGATTTACATATTGCCATACTAGTGTCTGTTGTGTTGTGCTGCCTTTCCTATCCTCTACTATCCCCCCTCCCCTCCCCTCCCCTCTTCTCTCTCTGCCCCCTCTACTGACATTCATTTGTCCCCCTTGTATTATTTTTCCCTTTCCCCTCACTTCCTCTTGTATGTACTTTTGTATAACTCTGAGGGTCTCCTTCCATTTCCATGAAATTTCCCTTCTCTCTCCCTTTCCCTCCCACCTCTCATCCCTGTTTAGTGTTAATCTTCTTCTCATGCTCTTCGACCCTACTCTGTTCTTAGTTACTCTCCTTATATCAAAGAAGACATTTGGCATTTGTTTTTTAGGGATTGGCTAGCTTCACTTAGCATAATCTGCTCTAATGCCATCCATTTCCCTGTAAATTCTATGATTTTGTCATTTTTTAATGCAGAGTAATACTCCATTGTGTATAAATGCCACATTTTTTTTATCCATTCATCCATTGAAGGGCATCTAGGTTGGTTCCACAGTCTTGCTATTGTGAATTGTGCTGCTATGAACATCGATATAGCAGTGTCCCTGTAGCATGCTCTTTTTAGGTCTTTAGGGAATAGACCGAGAAGGGGAATAGCTGGGTCAAATGGTGGCTCCATTCCCAGCTTTCCAAGAAATCTCCATACTGCTTTCCAAATTGGCTGCACCAATTTGCGGTCCCACCAGCAATGTACAAGTGTACCCTTTTCCCCACATCCTCGCCAGCACTTGTTGTTGTTTGACTTCATAATGGCTGCCAATCTAACTGGAGTGAGATGGTATCTTAGGGTGGTTTTGATTTGCATTTCTCTGACTGCTAGAGATGGTGAGCATTTTTTCATGTACTTGTTGATTGATTGTATGTCCTCCTCTGAGAAGTGTCTGTTCAGGCTTTCTATAATAATCAACTGTCCAAATACCAGGAGGTTAGCTGAGGATCTTCTTTCTCTACTCTTTGGTGCATTTTCACTTAATAAAGACTAAACATGAAAACAACATGGTTTCCTGGTTAAGTGAACAGATTCTGGTGCCATATCACTAGGTAGGATTCAATTCCAGCTCTATCACTCACCACCTCTTTTGCCTTACACAAAGGCTTCATCTTTCTATGTATGTTTCCTGTCAATAGGATGACAATGACAATATGGCAGTTTTAAGGAATAAATGTTTATAAAGCAAATAAACTCATACCTGGCAAATTATAGTGAACAAATAAATCCTTATTTAAAAACACTTTAGATGTATTTAAACATCTAAAAGTACTTTTATTTTCTATGGTTCCCCATTGGCAATCCCTCCATTCAAAATTATCATGGAGTTTTATATCAATGACATAATAGTCTGACACCAATATTTGCCAACTTTTTCTGAAATTGATTTCACATTGAAATATTTTTTTTTGTAAAATGCACCTCAGTTTATTACACATGAAAACTTAATTTTTGCTTGTTTGATGATACCCTTAAATTCCTTTCCATGACATCTTTGCTCTTAACTTGACCTTTACTTATTCTCCTAGAAGCATCGATTTTCCATCTCCTTTTGTCTTTTTATATCGAATCACTTGCAATTCTTGAACTAAAAAATGTTTTCTCATGCCTCTATTTAAACTTTCTTCCTTTTAAACTCCACTATCTACAAACTTTCCAACTATGAGCTTTGTTGTTTTCTCTGATCACTAAATTCCTATACTATTTTTTAGTTAGATGCAACCTTCTTTAATTCCATAGCACATTTTTACATAGCCATTGCAGTGTATAGTCATAACTGTACTATAATTATTTGCCTACTCTTCATAAGAACTGCATTTTTAAGAGTCATGTTTTTAAGTTATTTTTCCAATGTGTATTATCCATTCACTGTGTATAGCACAAAGATTCACCAAACCAAGAAAAACTGAATATCTATTAAATTAACAAACAAAGTGAGAGTGTTCAGATTTTAGGTATCATTTTTCATGATATTTGTGATCACTGCAGATAGTTCATTAGAAATGACCAGGGTTAATTTAGGAAAGAAAATTCCTCTGAATTCTGACTATGAGAATTATGAAAATACACACACACACACACACACACACACACACACACTCGTGCATACCTATAGGTAAACAGCAAATAAAGACTAGTTGCTGTTTGGGTTTTCTTTTTGAGTCTTAGAAACAGTATATATATGGATATTAATTTGTATATTTTGCTGTTATTTTAGTCACCTTAAATTATTATAGAACAAGAATACTTAAAGGTCAGTAGTTTGGGGCCTCAGACTGTTCACCCCAGAGTAACTCACAACACTGGGAAGTTTCCTACTAGCAATTTCCTAAGTAATCACTTCATAGTGAGGCATGGAAAATAAAGATTACATTTGTAATAATGTGCTGACAAATAAATGAACATATTATTTAGATTTCTTCTGATGAACTAGGAAAACTTGAAATGGAAAAACAAATCATTCTGTTTCCTAAATTCAACCCAAATATAATAAATCCATCTGTGAAGTGGTACTTGTATGAAATGTTATGCTTCCAGAAGATTAAATGAAAGTCTCCACAAATTCTTCCTGTCACTGCTTTGACTCAGCTATAATTATCATAAAACTAACTCTGATTGCACCATCACTTGGTTCTCTGGAGAAAGCTAAAGATGTTCTTCTGTATTTATAAGAGTAAAACAAAACAAAACAAAATCCCCAACAAGACAGGTTGTTCCAGAAGCTTTCTGTAGAAACAGGATATAATTGCAATGGACCATGTGGATGCCTCCACTGTTTCCGCTGCCTTATCTACTCATCTTCTGCTGTCTTATATCACCTCCCCTTGTTGCTGAAGTACCTTTTCCAAGGGTCTGTGCTACACACTTACCTGACAATAAATGCTGCCTTCTCACTAACCTACTTCCAAGAGAGTCCAAAAATCTTAAATGAACTCAAGTTTTTTTCCACTACCAAGGCCTTGATCTTCTCACTTGTTCAATCCCCACACATAGAGCCTACCACACTGCAAAAAACATATAACGTGTGACATCAAATATAATTGTCATGGTCTAGAACAGGAATCCTGTGAATTGCAGGAGTACTTGAATGAAGTGTTGGATGATGCCCAGCATCAGACAGTGGATCAAGGAAAAAAAAAAAAAAAAGCTCGTGTGACATGCTGTCAAGGAATAAGGACTTGTCTTGGGGATCTGATAGCTGCAGCTGAGGCTTAGGACCATGAAAGTATGCTGAGGCTAGAGTCTTACTACCTGGCAATTCCAGAAAACAAACTGGAAATCTCTTGAGAATAACAGGGTATGAACTGCAGGATGGGAAATGCCAGCTAGAAGTAAAGCAAGAATATGGTGGACAAATAAGCCTAAAGTGAGTCCCAGGCTAATATATGCCATTAAAGTAGTTGAGGAATAGTATAAGTATATACATTTGTGTGTACATGTATATGTATCTACACATAGAATCATTGGGCACAAGGACAGATTGGATGGATTAGAATGAAGCAGATTTATGAGTAAAAATAGAAATGCATTGAGAACATTTTGAGTTTCCAGAGCTAATTTATATTAATTGGAAGATGAAAAATAGAAGAATTTTAAATTTGAGTTAAATTAAAGAGGTCAGCAACAAAGTGGTAATATTGTGAGCAAGGGACCTTAGAAATAATTTTAAATAATATTTTATTATTTTTTTCTAAGACTGAAGAAAAAATTAGAATGTGAATAACACATTATACCAATTTAGTCACTGACACATTTAGAGATATTACAGATTTTGTTCAACTATTTAACAGCAGACCATGCATTTTCATATCAAAATAGGCGCTCATTACAGCAGCAAAACATTACCACAGAAACTTGAGAAAATACGTATTTATAAATATTCATAGTTGGTTTTTTTAGAGGGGAGTATGGAATAGACAAAATATTTGCATGACTTCATTATACTTCTTATGTTTTATGATTTATGAGTCTTGCTTTGAATCTCATAAGTGTGTGTTTGAGAGAGGTATGGCTAACACCAACCCTGATTCAAGCTCATGGATCACTGTTCTTTCTCCAAGATAAGATATGAAAGCTTTCTTTGTGTTTTTATCATCACTGAGTGTTTCTTGGTATGTGGAAGGATCTATTTCTATTTGCATATTGCAAACAGTGTTATCAAACCCTACTGCAAAGAACTATTGGAGAGTCTTAAGTTTTTTGTTTTTTTTTCCCCTATCTGTAACCTAACAAGTTAGCCAGTCACAGTTTTGTGATTGGTAGCAAAAGAATCCTAGGCAAAGGACTTTATTATTCCTGGCACAGCTGGCATTGTGAGATTATGTGCACATCAGTTTCCAGCCCCCAATTCTATTTGAGTTTGTGAAGAGTGGACCAGATGTTGAGTACACAGATTTGTGTAGCAGCTTAGAAAACAGAGTTTAGGGCATCTCTAGTTTCTTTATGAGAGGATACTGGGTAAATCTGCTCAACCTTTGTTTCAGAAAGAGATCTTTCCTATCCCACCTCCTCCTAAGAGGGAGACACAGTATCTTCCAAGGTCATTTGCTATATAAACATCATCAACATGTAAGTCTGTAACTAAAACTGTCAACCCCTCTTCATAAGATTTAAAGGACTGCAGATTCATGCAGATTTTTCTCCCAACAATTACCTATGATTCTTTTCTCTGCATCTTAGAAAAGGCTGCAGCATTTTACCAAGATATTGTTTTAAAAATTAAGAATGCTAGAAGGATATTTTATAATGCTTACAACTTAGACTATTCCTAGACCTATACCAAATGGAATTTCAGCTTTTCCCTAGCATGGGCCCCACAGATCTTTTAGAGGTAGGTTATTTAGTATAGGTTACACCAGAAGTAGAAAATTAATGTCACAATCATATTGATTTTTGTCTCAATGCAGATTTGTTCAGGTATTATAACATTTCCCAGAGAATGTCCAGGTCATCAAGTGATCTAAGAATGCACAGACAATAAACTACAACCATGTTAAGTTTAAGAACTGTACTGTGTCAAGATATTGTCTTCCACTTTGCCTCTTACGTGATGATCCCAGGTGTATGATGGAATAACTTCCGAATTAAAGTACAACACAGTACCTTCCTGTGCTATCATCTTATTCCTCTTTCTCTTAAAATCTACATTACGGAAGAACTGATAACATACTGGTTCCCTTCAGTATCTATTCAGGTCTGCTCCTCAGTTTCTATTAATTTGACATCCTCTTCCAGAAGGGAGTGAAGATCTGCCAATGTTGTTCCTTTCTCTCTCCTCTTTTGGCCCCAATTTCTAATCTTCAGGAACACTTACTTGAACAGAAGTACTTGTCTCTGCAAGGATCAATCTGAGCTCAACTCAGATTTATATGTAGAAAAGTTATTTTAAAAAGTGGCTTGGCACTTACGCAAACACCTAACATTTCATTTTATCACTTGAAAAAATTTAATTGAAATTGATCCCCAGAACTCCTGTTGAGATTCCTAAATGTTCTTATGCCAGGATGTGCCTTTGTTCCACGTTTTAATAATATGACAAATTTTCAGAGTTTTCTCAGATCAAAGGAACAATGCTTATGTTGAATTCTAGTCTCTAGTCCTATCCAGAAAGGAAAAATTTACACACGTTATCTCGGTTCAAACATTTTAGCAAATTTTAAAAATATCTTTAGTTTCAGCATTTTTTTAAAGAGATACAGATAGATGTGTTTAGGAAAGCAGCTAAACATACAAGGGAGAATGTGGGGCTTCTGGAGAGTGAGAAGCAGCCTCAACCCAATTTGTTACTGTAAATATTTGAAGATTTAATCTCATTATTTCTTCCTTTCTATGCTTTATAAAATAAATATTTTCTGATAGTAACTAAATGGTCTCATTTGATAAAGTGATGGTTATCTAAGAAGTTCAAAATAAATTGTAAAATAGCAGAGGTCAAAGCTATTCCCAGGCTCCACTAAAGCTGATTCTGACTTATTAGTGAAGAAATAGCCATTTTTAAAAATCTGAACATGTATTTTCTGATTGCATACATCATCATGGGTATTGCAATACATACATGGCTTTTAAAATGGAAAAGCAACTTGGTTCCTCAAAGGGTTCTCCCTTTTGGTGCAGTATACTTACAAATATAATTAGCTCTTGAGATAGGAATAAATTCTTTCTTTAACTGACACGAAAAGAAAATTGGGTAGTTCTTTATTTTACATAAGTAAATTTAATTTTACATTGTTTTCCCATACTACCAGTTTGGAAGGTGTTTGGCCCCAGGTTGTGCCAGCATGCTGGAATCTTACCTGGTGAAACAGTGTCAGCCATGCATGGCTCAGTGAGGAGGAGGAGTTTAGATCTCATGTCCCCAACCACTGTTAGACTCCTGTAAGGCATCTACCTTACTGTGCTCCTTCTGATACAGGCTTCAGACCAGTCAGCTGCCATTTCTCATTCAAACCTTCACAGTTTATTTTTTTTAACCAAGTAAAATCATATTTTCTCTGAAAAAAAATGTTCATTTTATCTTTTTTCCCTTGGTACTACTTATTTGTTATTCTTTCACAGAATAATTTTATTTTTTATTAAACCTTTGGTAAGAATTTCTAGGAAGCTAATATTATCAAAGATAAACCAAGCTGGAGGCTAGTTAAAGGCAGTCCACTGACATGAGTAAGAAAATCCAGTGTACATTGCACACATCTTAGATATGTGCAGAGGTGGTGTGGAATTGCAAAGGGAGCGTGAAGGAGAAAGGAAGGTAGAGATTAGGGACCTGAGAGAAGTCAGGGAAGTAAAAGTCACAAAAGTGAGTGAGAAGATTGGTCAGTGTCAATGCAACCAGACCAAATGTGTCTGCTAAGAGCCCCTTCCTCAGAGACTGTCTTGTTGAAGATATTTCAGGGGAATGGTGGTTTTCAGGTCCTTGAGAAAGATGTTTTTGAGTTGAGGAGACACTTAAACATCTCAAAAGAATAGAGAAAGACTTTATAATTTTGTATATTGTTTAAAAAATAAATAACAAAGGGAGGTCAGGAGACTTTCACCAGATATTTTCTGAAACAAAGGGTAAATTATTTTGGATGCTCTACATTTCCTAGACAAATGCTAAAGTAGTGACCAGATCATCCCTGGGTCTTGGGCTGCTGGGTGTCAGGATGTAGTTTGGTCAAAAGCAGACACTTTAAGAATGGTCCTTTCACCATTTTGCACTCCTAACAGGTAAGTGAAAGGACTTAATTTAATCTGTCTGTTAGTATTATCTGAACATTTTTATAGATACATTTTTCTCCCTGACCAGCAAAGCTTCTTCCCTTCTTCCCCAACACTGGCAGAATCAGATTATTTCAGCCTGATTTCCTCAACCCAGAATTTCATCTCTCATAGTTCTATATTTAGGAAGAAGTTTCTGTGGCCTTTCAAGGTAGGCTCCCCTAAATTGCCAGTCAGGGAACTTCACCAAGATCTCTATTCCCTACGGTTTCCAAGTACTTACATTTAATACAGTTCAAGTCATAAATTAACCATACTATTTCCCAAACTTGAAGTTAGCATTCTGTACCTCACAGCTTCCTCTTCAGTTCACTGAAGACCACAGACCCTTCCATATAGAACATTTCAGTTTTTATTGTACCAGTAAAAATTAATTTATATCCTTTACCAAGTTATCTTGAAACTAAAGCAAATATATGTTTCATATAATTAAAATGCTTTCAAATGAACATTACAAACAAATGTGAAAAAATTAACCTAAAGTTAGTTTTGCTCTTTTGAACAAAACTTTTCATAATCAGTTGTAGATTAGAATTATTGAAAAATTAGAACTATGTATAAATATTACTGTATCTTCAAATCCCAGACTTTACACATGAAGTATCACACATTCAATATAATGATTTAAATACAAGGTGAGTCAGGGATAAACTTGTAGAGACCATGTCATATTGAGAAGCATATAGGAATGGTGAAATTGTGAAATAGTTAATGAAGATAACACTGCATTATCCACAATATCACTTTGCAAGCCAGTGGGAAATTTCTACCCACATAATTTATCTCTACAGTTATAAATAGAATTTTAAAATTCATCTTTACTACCAGGGAGACTATGATATAAACTTTAGTGAAAATGCATAGGAAATAACAGTGGAGTTAAAACATCAGTGTCAAATTAGAAATCTAATAGGCCTATAGGTTTCATCTGATGGAAGCATGACTGCAATACATAATAAGGAAAAAAGAAAGACAAATAAAACATAACCTTTTTTTCTTAAATATATCAAAGTAAAGTCTGACAGATGGAAGAGTGGAAGGAAGGGGAGAAGTTTGGGTACTGAAATATGTTCCATGATTGTATAATTATATCAAAATGAACCCAAATATTATATCTAATCATAATGTAGTAATAGAAAGTAAAATGAAGACAAAGGCAAAAATCCAGCTCAAAATCTGAAGTTGACAAAACCCACACAGACAATGTCATAAGCCTGTGCTTGCTTAGGAGAGATGTGACTCAACTCCACATAATCCAGGAAAAAGATTTAAGTGGTTTAGTGGGCAAAATACTAACTCTACCAAATGTGCCATAATCTCTGGAAACTGAGATGGTGCTGTTACATGGCAAAAGGGTATATTCAGATTTTCTTAAGGTTACCCTAGATTATCCAGTGGGCTCAATATAATCACATCAACCCTTTATAGAGGAAAACTTTCTAGCTATTGTGAAATACATATTTTCTTGTTAACTATATGCCAACCAGCCATACAACAGAACAGCAAACTTATTTCTCCTATTGGTTCACTTTGTACAGGATGTCCAACCTTCCCATGCCCCTCCCCAGTAACTTTCCTGGATCTGCTAATCAGCACTCTACTTTCTACTTCTATGAAATTGACTGTTTTTAGAGTCTACTAATGAGTGAAAGAGGTGTTTGAATGTTCTCACCACAAAGAAATGATGGATGTTTGAGGTGATAGAGAGGTGAATTACTCAAACTTGATCATTATATATTACAATATTACACACCTATATTGAAACACCACATCATTCTCTATATATAGGCACACATATTTCAGTTAATTTTTTATAAATAATTAAAATTAAAAAAAAAAAAAAAACTTCCTCTGGCATGTTGTTGCTGTCTCTGAGACGAAACAGTCTATGTGCAAGGACTAGAAAGATGACTCTTGGAACCAAGGACAGCCCCCAGGTGACATCCTACAAGGAACCAGGTATCCCAGGCATGCAAACACAGGAATAGGACACTGCCAGCGGGAATCCCAAGCTTGCAACACAGGAACCATACTTTGCCAGCAGCATGATTGAGATTGAAGGCAAACTGTGCTTCAGTGACTCTAAATAAGAGCACAGGGTGACTGACACCTTGATTTCAGCTATTTGAGTACCTAAGCAAAGAACCAATGAGTATAGCTCTGTACCCAAACTTCCAACCCATGGAAATTTTCAGGTATGTTTGTATTGCTTTTAGTCATTTTTGCTAACTTGTTATGACAGCAATAGAAATTTTTATGTTCAAAAAATTTAAATGAATCACTAGACACCAGGTCTGAGATGCTATGCGAGACTAGAAGTTCTTGATGGCTGTGCTGAAACTGAAATCCCTCTTGTGGTGGTCAAAAAGGATTTGGCCTTGAGGTGATTAAGTCATGAAGGCTTTCCCTCTCAAATGAGATTAGCAGCCTTATAAAAGGACTTCAGTTTAAAGGAAGTGTTTTCTTCCCCTTCCATGCTTCCACTATGCAACATATCTTTTGGAGAACACAGTGACAAAGTTCCGTCTTAGAAACAGAGGGAGCATCTGCCAACAGACTCCAACCTGTTGGCTCCTTGATCTTGCACTTTATAGTCTTCATAATTGTGAGAAATGAATATATAGTTTTTAAAAGTTACCCAGTCTATTTAGTTATCTTATAGTCTGAATTTAATCAATACAGATTATAGGTTAATGGAATATTAATTTATAAGCATAACAGGATTATAAGGTAAATGTTATAAAATTAGCAATGTTAAGTTACTCCAGTCTGCCCTAGTTGTAAGATAGAAGAAGTAACAATACAATAATATAATCACCATAAGACATAGGATTTAAGTTGCTAACAATAAGATATAGATAATGTGAGGTGATAAGTGTAAACTCATAGGTCTAATATAGTTACAGATAGTTAGAGATGAATATAGAGATGGATATAGATTACTAGAACAGTAGTTAAGTATAAGAAATAACTATATACAAGCTTAAGTAAGTATAGTCATAGGGACTTCATCTTCTTGGTTCACGTGAGAAACTTGTTACATAGTCTGTTCTCGAGATTTTATTTATAAATTGTTTTTGTATAAGACTCATACAAATGAAGATGTAGGCCAATACAAATGAGGATGTGGTTTTCTGGTTTTGCTCTGCTAACTGCATTTTCACCCTCCGTATTCTGCTTGCGTGCAATTTGCAAAATCTTACAAAATTCCATAGTAAAGTCCCCAGGGTCTGATTTTCTTGCTTAAAAGCTTTATTCACAAACAACTCGGGGCTGCTCTTCTTTCAGAGAGCTACTCAGTCTCTGACAGAAGCAGGCTCTGGCCAGGTAAAATTGGCAAAATAAAATTCTTTGATTTGTTTCAAATTCGCACTTAGTGTGTTTTCGGAGTGGTCTTCCCATAACAGTGGTTTATATACTCATTGTTTTTTTCTTCTACAAACCCTACCAGATGCTCACAAAGCAGAGTGGGAAAATCCTGAGAACACTCTCTTACTGGACCAACTTGGGGAAGGAAACAGTAGCCTCCAGTAGTACTTCATGCACTATCTCCATTACAGAACAAACTTTATCCTGAAGGGGAGGCCATAGAAGCCTGCAGAGGATGTGGTTTCCTAACATTAACTAGTTATCAACAACAAGGGCGCTGCTGGAAAACCATTAATGTGGAGGAACTGAGTAAGTAAAATTGAAAGGGGCTCTACCTCTAGGGAAAGGGGGGATCATATGGAAAAATGTCAGGACCTTTGATGAAGAACACCAACTCCACATGTCAGTGTCCTGGTACCCTCCTAAGACTGAGAATTAATCATAACGTTAGGGAATCCCTCCTTTTAAACCTCACTACTCCATGTTGGCAAGCATTGAATATAGTAGCTGTGAAATGCAGCTGGAAGACATGAAGTTTCTCTGGGAAACCAAGAAAGGATAATACAAATTTAATCAGAAGCAAAGCAAGGTGTCCTCAGAGGAATTTGAAAAATGATGAGCTGACAGTAAACATAACTGCAATCTTAACATTAACTAGTTATCAACAACATTTAACTAGGTTAACACAAATCACCATATTAAAGAATTAATGTTAGGAATGTTGGGCATGATGATAGTACATACTTATAATCTCAGTGATTTGCAAGGCTGAGGCAGCAGGATTACCAATTCAAGGATAGTATCAGAAACTTAGCGAGAACTTCTCTCAAAATAAAATAAATAAAAAATAAAAAGGACTAGGGGATGCCACTCAATGTAAAGTGCCTCTGGCCTGGTTTCACATCCCTAGTACCAATAAATAAATAAACAAATGAAAAAAATAGAAAGGCATTCTTATTTTCAAGCATAAAAGAATATTTGATTTTGCATCTCTAGTCTTTAAATATGTCAGCCTTTCAAACAAACAAACAAAAAAAGGCATGCAAAAGGCAAGAAAAATAGTTTAAAGAGATAAAAGGGTGTTAATGTAAAACTACACTGAATTATCAGCCTGCTAATTTTAAAATAATATTATTTAATATATAACATTGACCCAAATAGGACAATGTACGAAGGTTCAAAAAATTTCAGAAGATTATAACCTATGAGAAATAAGTAAATGGAAACACTAGAAACCAAAAACAAAATAAGAGATATTTAAAATATGTTTGATGTGGTTGTCTGTAGACCTGACAGAACCAAGAGAAGAATCAGTGAATTTGAACATGAAGGCACAATAGAAATTATCCAATCAAATTCCTTCTCTTTGGGAGGCATTCGGAATATGTCCTTTCATTTGTTTTTGTGTACCTTTGAAAAGATCTAGAATTTAGGTTGGTTGTCTTTACAATACTTTAAATATATGTTACTCCTCTTGAATTATTTATGATGAGCAGTACAGTATAACTCATTTTCCTTTTTAACTTGGTAGAGAAAGTGATTTTGTGACCAGATGGCTACCTTCAAGTCTTTCTCTCTGTCTCAAGTATATTATCTCTAGTTGTTATATTCTTTTTATTTATATTTTTAATATTTTTTTCAGTGCCTTGGATATTCTGACATCTGTCACTAACTTAGTAAATTTGTGGCTACTTTTCTTCAAGTTTTATTCTATCCTTCTCTTTATGCCTTCCTCTTTTCAGATTTCAATCCAGCCATGTACACAATCACAAGGGAATTTTAAGGTGGCATACACTTTTAGATGATGTATTTTTTTTTAAGAGAGAGTGAGAGAGGAGAGAGTGAGAGAGAGAGAGAGAGAGAGAGAGAGAGAGAGAGAATTTTAATATTTATTTTTTAGTTATCGGCGGATACAACATCTTTGTTTTGTATGTGGTTCTGAGGATCGAACCGGGGCCCCACGCATGCCAGGCGAGCGCGCTACCACTTGAGCCACATCCCCAGCCCCTAGATGATGTTTTGATTTGAATATCTGACTCTATGCATTTTTGAAACCCAAATAGTTATGTAGCACCAAGAATAAACTTTACTGGCTACAAGATAAACGAAGAATCATGCAGGGTGCTGGATGATCCCAGAAAAGGATTCAGATTACAAAAAGTATATTCTTTTGTATTACAAGTGTTGACATAATCTCACTGGAAGGAAGGAAGAAAGAAGAAGCTCACCCAGGTAGATTTTAACAAGGGTGTTTAACTTGGAAAGTAAAGCTAAAGATAGAAGACTGGAACACAAATGAGGCACTCCAGTGAGTAAAGTCAATTCTTATGGAGGTAGAGGTTAGTGATTCTTAGAAGATTAGACATGTATACAGGGATTGAAAAAAAATCAATAAATGGATAGAGGATAGTAGAAACAAGATTTCTAAATGCCGGAGATTGAAGTGGCATATCCAAGAAGGAAAGGCTTGATTAAACTCATGGTATTATATTAAAGTAATGAAAATCAGATGTACTCATACTTGACAATATACACATACATGTGTGTATTATATAGGTATAAGAGCATAAGCATGTAATACATACAAATATGAATAAATATGAAAACAATTATAGATGAGTTCATATACCTGGGTTAGAATACACATGTATATCATCTAGCTCTGTTCATTCAAATGTCCTCAAAGCAGTGTGGCATTTAAGTAGACATGAATATACCCAGCTCTCCTACCCTGTCTTATAAATATTAAATTATCTTCTCCTCACTCTCATTTCTACATTTCCATATTTCATTTAATTTTTGTTTTGTTGAGAGTAACATGGGATTATTGAATAATAGTATCAAATGCTATTCATATTTTTTATTTTGCACCTCTATTTATTTTGATTGTCATGACATGTATTCTGGTTGTTATAGTTACAATATTATTCATTAAGAGAAAACTAAGCTTATTCTTCTTTCTAATTGTTATAACAATTCTCCTTTCATTTTATGCCCCTGCATAGCTAGAACCACCATGAAAATTTTAAATTTTAGCTTACAGGGGAAATATTCTAAACTCACAAATTAATGATTTTGTCTTCTTATATAAATATAATTTTAATAGCTAACAAATGAAAGTATCTTTATCTCTCTTTGGTACTTATTTCATATTAATGTGTTCTTACATTTGTATGTGTAGTTACATTTTAATAATCTTAAAAATATTTAGTTTTTTAGCATATAAATGAAATAGTTACATATACTTATTTATATGCCATATTTCAGCTTGACTAATACTTGTATAATATAAATTATACGTATAATAACAATTCTGAAAATAAGTTATTCTTTATCATATTTTCCTGGATAAGTGTGATCATTATTCCAAGGAAGCCAAGTCAGTGAGAAGGTCCTGTGGTCACAAATTATGATGGAACATAACATAAAATTAGAAAATATCATCACAGAACTCCCTTCTATTTACCTATTCACCATTGTTGTATGATAAACTCACATAGGGATCCATTATAAATTAACTTTACATATAAACACTTGTATTAACTGTTGGGAAGAAAATAAAGATATGGAGGAATTTTTATTTTTAAAATAAATTGAGGGTAAAAGTCATGAGCAAGAACCTATTAATACATTTATTCTGAGTGATGAAAATAGAATTATAGAGTGCCTTGGGAGCAATCTTGTTAGAATCTCATTTTAAGGGTGCAGACCATGGTAACTTCACTGACATCATAGAATTCCCAATGGAGCTGGGATTAAAATGAAATAATTTTAGATTTCCAATTTTGTACTATTTTTTACCACACTATATCACACCTGAAAAATAGCTCACAATGTTACTTGATAGGAAAAAAATCACTGTGTGCTAAACCCCTGTGAATATATACTCCATGGGAATGATGTATTGATGAAACAATCAAATAATCCACCAGGCAAGAAGTGAGGTATTCAACCACCAGAGCAGCAATACAGCATGGAATGACTGAGTCTGAAAGATAACATCTTTGCCAAGCTCTTGTATGTTGGGGCAGTATTAGAATTAAAGATAACCATTAGGTTATCTATCTGAAAACTTTTGAAGAAGACTTTCATTAAGCCATATTTTTTCCTAAAGACAACTCCTTCTAAAAAAAAAGTTCTGGAACCATGTACACATGTGCCTGGCATTGTGACTACAGCTATTGACCATGTGTCCATCGCCACATTGTAAGTCAAAGAGGTTACTCCAATTAAGAAATGTTCAAGAGTTACACAGCATGGAGAATTTATTAAAAGTTCATCTTTTAATAAATCCAAGGATATACTAATTTATGGCAAGAGTAGAGTTTATTTCAGGCCAAAGAGCATTTTGAGTGAATATTCACTTTTCACTTTCTGCGCTCAATTTTTGTACTGTTTTATGAAATTAATAGTAAATAAAATTGAGAAACATTTATTTAACACTTACTGTTATCCATTATGCAAATTACTATAAATCTCTAAATTATCAGTGTATGGAGAAACAACAGGAAAACCATAGCAAGTTTTGTCTATCACCCACTGGCCGGACTGGTGATATGAATTGGATTCAAAGGAGCTGGCTGTATCAATAATTATGAAAATGGCAAAGAAACCACACAGCACACAAACATAAGTTTCTAAGGCAGGACGGCTCAGTGAACCAAGGGTCAGATCCAGTGCTGGAAGGAGCAAGAGTGCTAGCACACCGGAAAATTTCTACTTACTGGGAAAAAGACATTCAATAAAGTTCGACCCAAATAAGGCAAGAGATTGGGTTTCTAAGGGTGGAGTCATGCTTGATGGTGTCATATGGTCAGCAGGTTTATTGACATCTTGGAAAGCCACACCTATCTCAAGTACTATGTGGGATCACAGGCAGAGTGCGAGGAAAGGCACACGTGTGTCACACAGCCCAAGAAGTGTATAATGCCAGTCCAGCTTCCTCATCTGTTCAAATGTGCATAGCTCACACACACAGCCCATGGATGGCTTGTGACATTTGCCCCTTAAATTGTATGAACTATTTTACTTTAATATATTAGATAATTATAAGAAGACAAAAAATGCATTCCACTATAACACTGTGTAAGCATATATAAATTTGTTTCATATAACTTGCTAATCTGAATTGCTCATATTCATGGCTATTTTCCCTTCAGAAATATATGGTTAAAAACAATATCTTCTGCTTTGCAGGTAGATATAATTTAAAATGTGTCTTATACTTTTTATTGGCTTTTATTAAAATTAATACACTATATGCAAACAGAGAACAGACTCATAATTTTTTCTGTATTGATTATACTTTAAAAGAGAAACAAGTCTTTCTATAGTGATATATTTTAGGTAACTTTCTTTCATTGAACACCTTCAATCTCTAAAGGTCAACTCTTAACATTTTAGAAATAATTATTATTTACTGAGGACATTTGAAGCTAATTACTTCAATATCTCTATCATTTATTTTAGGATTTAATGCTAGGAAATTGCCTGACTTTGGCAGAAATTGGAACATCAATATAGCATCTGAAACTTAAGCGGACAGGAAAATTTTTACCATGAATCCTATTTTTAGCAGTATAAAGTGGTTATTTTGAACTTATGGATGGAAATAAAACTTTGACCTGACCTTGTGAAGGCTATTAGAATACTCTAGAAAATTCAACACATATAAGAATTGAAAGACATTATTAGGTAATTTCACACTTTGTAAGTAAACTCCTGTTTTGCCATTTGTAACAAGAGCTGAATTTAATTAGAAAAATGTATGCCCAGAGACTCTATGTAGTAGATTAATTTAAAATAAATTAGGTAACTAAGTCTTGAAATACATTTGCTATGAATGTGTATGGTGTGTCATTAAAATGTAAAGAATGAAAAAAAATAGAAAAATCAAAAAATGAAACAAGAAGAATGCTATTTTTCCATAAAAATTTGTTAAAACTTTATGGTAACAGCTATTAATCATAATTACATTTAACTTCTTCAAGTTGTAATCAATGAAATTTTAAGGGAATCATAATTTTAAAATAATGCTTTACTAAAACATCCACAAAATAATGCCTGGTTTTGCTTTGCTTAGTTTTTTTTTTTTTTTTCCTCATAAAGTTGATGTATAGTTTACCTTGTTTCATGTCCTTAAAGTCATTCTTTCGTCCACTCATGGAGTATTTATTGAGGTTCCCTAGGTGAAAAACACCACATAAGACATAGGTGCTACACACAAAAAATTAGATTTAGTCTTTGTGCACCAAGAAATTATAGTCTAATAATGGCTCACCTAGTGTTTATTTGACTTGCTGCTCCTTGAGCTTTCTGCTATTGTAAATTGGGTTGATTTATTTATTTTTTCATCAAACTCTTTCATCACATTCTCTCTTTTCACTTTGGGGATTTATTCATTCTTGACACTACTACCACTACTTCTGCCTACAAATACATCTCAACTTTCATACTCGTTCTCTCAATTATAATCCACTCTTCCAGTCAGTAATTATTTCAGTGTCATCCAAAGGGACATGTCACAACAGACACTCTGAGATCAAACACTCAGTTTCTCTAATTTGTGGCAAAAGAACATTTATAAAGTTCTCAACAAATACTGTCAATACGTCCTGTATAGCTGTATATTTATTCTTTTTACTAACTTGCTCTGAGGTCTAGTGAAACAGTTGAACTCTACACCAAGATCTTCTTTGCCTCTTTCCGTTAGTATCTTTTCATCCTAAACCATGAATTTGTCTTGTGCCCCTTTTCTTGAGACAATGGGTCAGTCTTCCATGATTTTTGCCTTTTTTAACCTTCATAAGGTTTTAACACCCATATTTATTTTGAAAGACACTTACACTTAACAGTGAACGAAAAGTGGCAGAGGGCTGATCACACACACACCTGGGATAAGAAGCGGGTTTATTGTCAGGAGCCTGACAAGGCTGCTCTGCACAGAGAGGGAGAGCAGCAGCACCTCGCCCTTAAATGCTGCCTTTTATAGGCTAGAATCAAGGCCATGGGCTAAGTTTAGTCTTGACTGACATAGTAAGCATCCCTGATCCTGTGGAAGGCAAGTTTGTTTCTTGGGAACAGAAACAGGTAGTTTTACTGTCTCTCAGAGGGGAACAGAAAAACCCGGCATATCCCTTTATCTTCTCAAGGAGAGATCAGGGAAACCAGTGGCCCCCATCTCAGCAGCGGGTAAGTTGTCTCCCATCTATCTCTCAATGGGAGAATGGCTAGTTTCTATTCTTGGTAATAAGAACAGTATTCATAAAGTGGCGGGAGCGGGAAAGGAAGATGGCTGCAATTATGCTAACAAAAGATTTATAGTTTTTCCATGTATTATATTTAAATGTACATTACTGAATGAAAAAAAGTCATTATTCTCTTTTTGAATACATGCTGTAATGTTTTATATGAATCTGAATTTGCTTTCTTGTTTGAGCACTACAACCTATCTCAAAGCCTTTTAAGAGGTCAATGGCAAGGTTATATGTTGTGAATAGAGATGACATGCCACAGAATTCCTACAGTTAAATCCAAATTTTAAAATAGGTATATGCAGCAATAAAAAGTTATTCTAAAAGAGAAAAAAAATACTGTTTTAAACTTCACCTCTGCTAAACTGAAGACAAGGAGTAATACAGATTTTAGAGATTTTTTAAAATATTTTTTTAGTTATCAATTGACCTTTATTTATTTATATGTGATGCTGAGAATCGAACCCAGTTCCTCACTCATGCAAGGCAAGCTTTCTTCCACTGACCTATGACCCCAGCCCCAGATTTTAGATATTTTTAAAAAAGGATTCTATGACAAAGAACTCCACATCATAACTATGGTCTATAGCAGAAAATAAAGGGAAGGCATTCTCATATCTACAAGCAAAACTTTCATATTGAGATGATAAATCTCACTGAATAATTATAAATTCATTTTCCAAAATGATTTGCATCACTGACAATTTTAAACATATCTAAAAATAAATGCAAATAAGATGATTTTTTAATATTAATCTTTTAAATACAAGAAACAAGGATATAATATGAATAAAAAACTACTATATTCCTGGTAAAATATTTTAATAAAAATTGTGGAAACAAAGCACTAAATAAAATATGGATTTAATACAAAACAGGATTGTAACTCATAAACAGCTGAATTTTAAGTACAGACTAAACTTTGCTGTAACAAACAAAAATGTTCTCATATTTAATGAAAAAACAAAATTATCCATTCAGATTTCATCTAATTACAGTTAAGAAGATTTGCAAATAGGCAAACAAAATGTATTGTGAAAATTTTGTAATACCAGAATCATAAAAATCATGGGAAAATAACATTAAATGTCAGAAATATATTGGGGCTGGGGATGTGGCTCAAGCGGTAGCGCACTTGCCTGGCATGCGCAGGGTGCTGAGTTTGATCCTCAGCACCACATAAAAATAAAATAAAGATGTTGTGTCCTCCGAAAACTAAAAAATGAATATTAAAAAATTCTCTCTCTCTGTCTCTCTGTCTCTCTCTCTCAAAAAAAAATGTGAAAAATATCAATATTTTCCCCAATGCAGAAAGTCCAATAAATGAATAATTACAGATGTTTAGACTCTATAGGAAGGCTTAGAATAATTTAACATATGGTGGAATGCAATAAAAGTCATCACATCTTTTTTTTCTATTTTGTATAACAAAGTAAATGAAATGCAAGTGAATTTTCCACTGAAAAGGAATAATGCATACTACCATTTAAAGAACTTTGAAAACTGATACTTCTGTTGGTTAAGTACATTGCCCAAAGTGACACAGCCATTATGAAAGGGCTATCATTTGAGTCTGGGTTCTGATATTAGCACAGGAATCCTAATAAAGTTGCTGATGAAAAAGATAGCACATCAACAATTACCAAAAATAAGCCTGATAACCAGAATTCTAGGAGTACAATTCTGCAAACGTACCTAAAACTGAAGAAAGACATACAAGAAGATTTCATCACTGAAGACCTATCCATTGTCTTAGAAGGGTTGACCTGATTTATTTTTAATCATTCTTCTCTTCTTTAGCATTTTATTCAGTTCACCAAAAGAATGTCCTTAATGGAACATGCTAATGAAGTTAGGAAATATGATGTGTATTTCCATTCTTTGCTCCAACATGCTGCAGTGCATCTTTCAGGGACCCTGCCTCCATTGTGATTCCCAACACAGCCTCTTTGTGAATGTTAAACACAGCACCTGAAGAAGGGGGTCCTAATTTTCACACATACATGTGTTAAAAACCCACACTGAACCCATGCACTTATACATGAGTAATTATACACACACGCAGATATATACAGATATGCACATATTATGAAATTTGGGGAATTGTTTTAGGTGACCATGACCTTTTCTGATTGCAGCCCATTTCATCAGATGACCATATACTGTTTTATACTAAAAAAAAAAAAGTTAAAATTTTGGGTTTGTTCCATTATTTTCTTAGCATTACTTCGATTATATATCTATATAATTTTAAACACATATTTCTATATTTCATATGTTTTCCAAATTATCCAACAGATTGATTATACTAATGTGAACCCTAACAAGAGTTTATGGGCATTTTTATTTCCCTCATTACCTTTTACTTGTTAATTAGCTCATATATTAAGGACAGCTCTTCTGTGATAGCTTTTGCTGTAATAATGCTAGAAATTATGTAGCCTAAGATTTCCCATTTGCCTTTCTATTATTATGGTAATTTTTCATAAGGTTGGTAATATTCATGTGTTTTAATTTATCAACATACTATTTTTCACTATGTTAGGATTTGATGGGTATAAAGCAAAGTATTAAAAAATAGAATTAACACATTTCCAAATGCTTAATGAATTTCTTGAGTATTCTTCATGGATATTTCATTACTATAATATTGATATGTTTGATATCCTAAAATAAGGTATTTTCATATATACTGTTGTTTGTTTTTGAAGTGTTGCTTTATTCAAAGACCTAACTATTCTGCTCATTTCACATTATTCCACATTTTTAGTTTATTGCTTATTTTAATATATTAAAGTTCAAGTCTATTTCTGTTATTTGTGGTTAATCTAGCTCAGTGATATCTCATAAATATATAATCTAAAACATATATTCAATTTAAAAATTTGAGTAGTCACATTATGAAAGGTAAACAAGTAGATAAGGGTAGTGTTAATAAATTTTATTTAATAATATTAAACTCATTTCATTTTATAATCATATGAGAATTATTATTAAGGTATATTATGCTTTTATGCTAAGATTCTGAATTATAGAGCATGTTTTGTTCTAAGTATATATACAATTGTGTGTATGATGTGATGTGTGTGCAGCTGACCATTTAAATTACACATACTTTGCCGCAGCCCGGCTGGCTGGGCAAAATAACCGGGGGGTGACAAACAACTTGTGTGCGGTGATACAGCAGGAGTGGAAGCCCTTTATTGCAGGACAGGAGCAGTATTTATACATTCCACACAGCTTATCTAATTAGCATAAACTAGATACATCAGTCAACCAATAAGGAATCTCCACACTTAATGGCTCGCTTTTGTTACTTCTCAAACCACTCCCTCTGGCATTTTGCCAGGCACCATCCAGACTTGTTTACGAACTCTAACATTCCCCTGGCAAAATGCCAGGTGTTATTTTGACTTGTTTACAGACTCTAACAATACTTCAACTGTTCAACAAACACATGGAGTAGTAACTAATGTATTAGAAAATTAAAGTCAAGTACTTTGTTTTAAAAATGAACTTTAAAAAAGTATTTACCAAGTCCAAAAAATACTGTTTAATAGAATTATGTTGAATTTATAGGCAATTTTTAAAAATCTATATTACTTTATTTATTCTAATTTGTTATATATGCAATTCAATATTACACAAATAGAGCACAATTTTTCATGTCTCTGGTTGTACACAAAATAGAGTCACACTATTCTTGTTTTCATACTTGTACTTAGGGTAATGATGTCCATCTCATTTCACCATCTTTCCTACCTTCATTTTAAAAGATTCATAACAAATCATTACAGACATGAGTTGGACACATCAATATATACACAGTACTTCCCTCTAGAATAAGAGTGATATTAGATTTAACTTATTGTACCTTTTTTGATTGCTATTTTTGTGTATAGATAGAGAAATACAATAGGTTAAAAAAATAGAAGAAGAAAGTAGAAAATTTCTAAGTAGAAATGCCACTGTTCTCATAGGTCTGGTTTTCAACAAGAATCTTACCAACAATTGAAATGGTAAAAATTTTAGGAAAAAAAAAAAACAAAAACAAAAACTTCTCTCACTTGCTGCAAAATTAAGTCAAACTAAAATAAAAAAACTTCAATAAGGAGAATTCCAACAGGCTATTCAAAAAATTAATGCACATCACTTCATTCACAATAATTCATACAATATTTTGAGTAACTGCTTCACTAACTATGCTCAATGTAGAAATTTAACCCTGTAAAAACTTTGAGTTGCTACATTTAGTACAAGACATATGTATTTTACTGTACAAAGTCTCATAAAGTAAGAAACACTGCTTTTTTTAAAAAAGGCATACATTTATGTTGGAAAAGGTCACTATCATTTATTACGTAGAATGTTTAGGATGCTGACATAAACAAATATTTGGAATGAGAGCCATTAACCTACTCTTACGAGTGGTACATGTGACTCTTTTATGAGTTTCTAGCTGTTTTCAAGTGAACATATCAATAAATAATATTGACTCACTAAATGGATTTTAATCATAAATTTTAAATTGCTCAGTTATTATTCTCATAAAGATCATTTTTCCATTTTAACATAACAATTGATTGAAAATGAAGCTAGAACTTGGTTGCATACATTTCATTAAATGATTTTAGTTTTCTTTTATTTCTATAGACATATTTACTTTACACATTCATTTGCTTTTGTGGACAAAGACTTTGGTCACTGTTGCATGATGCTACCAGGCCATTTTTCACTTGATCAATGCTTTCATCAGTCTTCACAATTGATTTTGCACAGCCAATTGGGTAGATAATGCAGTTAATGAAATTTAGTCTGGGCAATAGACACAAGAGTCAGAGCCACGTTCCGTATTATATTTTGATTGGAGAGAGAAATATAACTGTCCTGTGCTCTTACAAAAGACTTACTCTCTTAGAAATATGTCACAGTGAAAGATATTTTGTGATTTATCCTCTAAAAACTTCCAATTATTATTAATACTGGCATAATTTAAAGTTGAACTCTTTAAATTTCAACCATCTTTAGAACTAGATTATATCTCATAATTCAATGTTTATTTACTCAAATCTTTTTTCATTAAAAAATACTACCATTCATTTTATGTCTGTACTCTTTAAGTTCAGAATTATGCATACAGAAGTTGTTAAAAGGAGACGCTTTTAAATATGTATTTTAAATGAATAAGTGAATGAATGAATCCATCAATGATTGAAGGAGCTTTGCTGAAAAAATGATATAATACTTCATTTAAGAATAATATATGGTATAACAAGGGGCCAAAACTACTATAATTGAAAAAATGAAATTTTCCTATGCCATCTTTTCAAGCTGTTTCTCTGTTTCTGGATTAGATTGGCTCTTATTGATGTTCACCCTAAAAAACCTTGTTCACTCACTGCCTTCTTATCCTCACTGTCAGGTAAAACCTCATTAGCATGCCTTCTATACAGCAGCTACATGAACTTTTCTACAAAACATTGGATCTTTCAACTCTTTATTATGCTTTTGGACTAATGTAACAGAGTCCTGATCATGGCAGTTAATACATTTCAGAGAACCCCACCTGCTTCTCTGCCCCAACTGATAAATCAAATAAACAAAAATAAAACAAAAAGCAAAACCTTACCTAAAGCACACTGAGTCCCTTTAACGTGTAGTAGCTAGTAAAATTTGCTTAGACCATTTCCAACAGCCCATTTCCTCTGCTCTTTTATCAAAACAGCAACAGAGCTAGTATAAATGATCATAAACAAATACAATTTTCATTCTTTTCAATAATGATAACTACTTTCTCAGAAAAGTGATAACTAAATAAAAAATTCCAAAAAAAGTTGCATGTCTCATGACAAAAGAAAAATAATAATCACAATTATTTATTCAAAACATTCATTGAGCTGGGCACAGTGGCATGGGCATTCCTGCAGATTCCAGTAGCTCAGGAGGCTGAGGCAGGAGGATTGCCAAATCCAAAGCCAGTCTCAGCAATTTAGCAAGGCCCTAAGCCAATTTAGTGAAACCCTGTTGCAAATTAAAAAAAAAAAAAAAAAAAAAAAAGGATTGGGAATGTGTCTCAGTGGTTAAGTACCCTAGAGTTCAATCCCTGTTACCACAAAAAAAAAAAAAAAAGTTTTTAATGTTTATTCTGTTTCAGAAAAGATGATTAAGGACCTGTGAAATAAAATTAATGGAACTTGTACTTCTAATGCAGAGAATAATGGGGAGCAATAGAAACAGGTCATAAACACTTATGCCAATAGAACACCATGCAACTACAAAAGAAAATAAAACTTGACAGGATAACTTTTCTAATACCTGAAAGAAGGAGAAGAGTCTTTTGTGGAAAATTCTAGAAATAAGTGGGAAAGCAAATGAAAATGTTTAGAGGTAGTATTGAATGAGAAATATTACTGAAAGACCAAGACTAGAGATGTTATAGGGACAAAGAGAATGTCACTTTCTCAGTTGCAAAATTTAAAGAGATAATGAAAATGCTTAATAATCAAGACAAATATTATAATGCAATATTTTGGAGCAGAATTTTCAGAATGAATAAAATATCAAACATTTTGTAGTTACAGGTTCTTGTGACTTGCTTTATGACCCCCTGTTATCATATGAAAGAACAGTGGATTCTGATCTGGCTTAACTAGCTGCTTGTTGCTGGCCTGATGTCTCTACAACACAGTTTTATTGGTGGAGAACCTATGAGAAGATTGGGTAGCACATGGATTTTTATATATATATTGCTATTTTTTAAATTGAGGATCTTTTATTTACCCTTCATACCTTTATTTCTTTTGAAATTGTTCAGCAAAAGTCACTGAACATGTTCAAGTACAGGTAGGTGAGAAGGAAGTTGAAAAGAAGGAAGTTGTATATGATGCTAGAATCTTGATAGACAGGTACATTAGAAGTTTAGGTAAATTTTGCAATTTGTGCTTTTTTCCCCCAGTGCATTTAAAGCTGTAGACATGAAAAGAGCTTTTTTGTGGATGACATTAAATCAATTGACTTTCTTTGTTCTGCTATTTTACTATATTTATTTAATTTACTTGTTTTAGAACACTGGTAACAGCTTGTCTGTCCAAAATACAATGTATTTTATTATTGATCTGCTATTATCTTTACCTTGTAAGGGTATGTACTTGTGTGTTCAATAGGTAGAAACCTAATAAACCTTTTTACTTTTTTAAAGTTACATATAGGTTAAATTATCCTTGTTATTTAAAAAAGCCATTGCATTAGTTTATTACTATGCCACAGACACTTTTGTTTGTCAAAGTATACTTGTGTATTCACATCAGCTTTTTATAATTAATATAAAATTAATAAAATAAGTGTACATCCTCTGAATAAATTCAACATATTTATTCTCTAAATTTAAAAAGATGAAATGTGGAGTTACCTAGTAGAGGCTGAATGCCCTTTGAGACTCTTGCTCAGACCAGGAGTGCCTAGTTCTCATTTGACAGTACAGCTAAAGTAATCTCATTACATAAATGTTTTGCATTACAAAGAGCAGATCAGGGAATTGTACTGCTTAGTAATTTTGCTTAATTAGCGAAGAACACTGAGAATGGAAGATTCAAACATACTTTTCATTCTATGAAACATGAATCTAGAGATCTCCATTTTGATTTCATTTGATAAACTGTTGCCTGTGAAAATTAGACTGTAACCTTGTTCATCTCCGTCATAGAGGAAGCAGATGTTTAAACTTTTCCATCCTGACATAAGTATATGGAAAGTCACACAATTTGAAATCTAATTAGTGTTTAATAAGCCATTTGAAAATGATGTCATTCAACTCTTACAAATTAATCCTGTTCTTTCAACACCTGCTGGTATTTTGCAACAGTAATTATTTCATGACAAAAAGAGTCCTGAACCAGTTTGTATTAACATAAGCATCTCTTGT